>NC_072731.1:72629018-72770003 GCF_026930045.1 Uloborus diversus | reverse complement strand
TTATTTCATTTACATTCCTTTATTTAATAATTCCCTTATTTATTTATTCATTCATTCACTATTTTATTCACTCATTTATTTATTCATCTGTTTCATTTTCTTTTCATTTATTGATGCATTTTTTATGTCCATATTTGTTTTATAAAGGATATCTTTAATAACTTTAATAATCAAATAAAAAACGCTTCCTGAGAAAAATATTAAATTTTTCTCTTTACCCATCAGGAAAAAAATATTACATTTACCTTTTTTTTTGGAGGTACAAATTTACCGCCAAAAAAAAATATATGTTTCAGTGCAAGTTTTATTGTAAAATTTATTTTTTGTTCTTTATGTAAATTCATAGGATATTACAAGCAGTGGCGGATACAGCCAGTGGGCAACCAGGCATTTGCCCGGTGGGCCGGTCATGCTTTGGGCCGAGCAACTAACAGCAAAGTATTTCGGGCCTGCCTACTAACAGCAAAATTTAAGTTTTGCGCGCATGTATTTAGAATAACGCAAATTCGCAAAACACAGCCTCAGCTCCTCTTTATACATGGGCTACGACTTGCGGGTGGAGGGAGACAGGGCCGTCACCAAGAGGGGGGAGGGAGAATTTCTGAAATGGGGCTGTCCAGGGTCTGATTACCACACAGACTGCCTAATTCTGGGGCCAATTTTTCAAAGAATTATGCATAGCATTGCAACAATATGAAAAATACATGTATTAAAAAAAAAAAATTATGATCTAGTAATTGGAAAAAAAACTTCTTTAAAGGGGAATTTTTAATCATTTTGCCAGTAACGAATTTCCTTGGTCACGATTATGAGGGGGCCCAAAGGGGATTCATAAATGCACATAAGTGATTTATACATAGTTGTGTGATTAGACAAAGATGCCTCCAAAAGTGCATTCATGCTTTAAAAATTTTAATCAAACACTGCATAGTCTTCAGGGGACCTCCAAATTAATATGGACCTGGAGCCTTACTTTTAGTTAGTCGGGCACTGGGGCTGCCAGTATATTTTTAGTGGAATAGTAAAAAATAAATGAATAAATTAAAAAAAAAAAACGGGGAAACCTTAACGGCCGTAAAAAGTTAAAATACTTTTGGTTTCTTTGACGCTTTTATTTATAAATGACAATTCACAATTGATCTAAAATGCAACTTACAACAAGGGCCGACGTGAGGTTATGTCAGCTTAATTTTAGAACAGGGGCCCGGCTCGGAATTGAACTCGTGAAGAGGGTAAAATATCCTAATGGCGAAAGGTGTAGAAGGGGGCCTGTGAAAAAAATTGACCTATGTCATTTTTTTCCCTTTTTGCTCTCGGCGACCCTGTTTATAACAATTGGTATAAAAGTGACAAAATATTTTTTTCCGTAAAGTTATTTAAAAAAATGCAGTTTTAAAATACCATTGAGGACCATGAAAGACTCTACATTATTAAGGTTATCAAATCAAAGGCCGCCGAAATGTGAGTTTCAAACATTTTTTGACGAAACATTAAGTATTCTGTACGCTGTATAAACTCACGGTTTTGGGCCCCTCAGTTTAAAAGGAAAATAAGTTGATAAAAAACCAATGTTGAAAGAATTCCGGTGGTCCCCAGAACCCCCCCCCCCCCCTCTTAATATCATCGAATATCGCGTAAGTTTAAATTTTTGGGCTTCAATTTTGAATAACTTCATAAGAGAACAGCCGAATCCACTCCCGCCATAACATGGAATTCCAATTTCGAAAATTTGCTGGAGGAAAGCACTCAAACATCTCCCATTTTTTTAACACTCCCAAAGATGGTCTAAAACTGTGTTTTAAAATTAACGGTATCAAACATTTTCTGGGAAAATGCCCCATCCCCTCCTCTCTCTCGGCATCATCATAACGAAGAATGTTTTAAATCTCGTTTTTAGTGCTTCAATTTCGAAAGTTTTCCGGGGTGAGCCTCCTGAAAACTCCTTTTCCTAACATCACTGAACGTCAGCAAAAATTTCGTTTTTGGAACTTAACTTCGAGTAACTGCCGGTGCCCTAGTCTTTACCAAAAAAGGCTTTTAAGACTTCAATATGAAAATTTTCTGGTGGATGGCCTCAGAATCTGTCTCGACTTAAAATCACCAAAGATCTTCTAAAACTGCGGTTTCAGAGCTAATATATTTTTAAAAATTTCAGAGGAGAGCCCTCGGAACCGCTCTTCATAGCATATACTCGAACATAATTTAAAATTCTGTTTTTGGATTTCCACTTCCGAAAATTTGCAGCAGGAGAAACCCAGAACCTACGCTCCCCTAACATCACCAAATACTGACTAAAATTGAGTTTTTAAAACTACAATTTCGAAAATTTTCCGGGGGAAAGGTCCCCTGCACCCCCCTATTTCACTCAATGTTAATCTTTCCATTAAGTTTATATTGCTAATACTTTAATGACTCCCAGAAGCCCGAAAGCTAAGTCCACTTTCTCTCTTTGTATTGATACATGCGTTTGAAAAAAAAAATTAAGGGGCTGCCAAACTCAAACCCGACCCCTCCCACTAGGTTTTTGACCTCGTATCCAGTCTGGGGGTCGTCAGGGTCTGGCAGTATAAAAAAGGGAATGTTTATGACAGGGCCCAGTAATGTGTGTTTGCTTCGAGGGACCCATCACGTTCTAAGACGGCCCTAGTCTTTCACCCATGAACAAACGCTAGATCAGTTTCATAAAACAGGGCAATTAAGTTACTTGTTATGACTGCAGAAAAGGATATGCTAAACAAGCAGTGTTATCATTATGGAAATATTCAATCAAGTTCCGGGCATTATAAAAATACTTAAAAAATGGACAATTACAATCACAATTTTCCCCCAGTTTAGCTAATACTGTATCAATTTGTTCACCATTAAAGTGCAGAAGTGTTCTTATTTGTTAAATTTCGTTTAAATAAATCATATTTAGTTGTTAAGAAAAATTTCCTCATATTTAAGTGATATCCCAATCGTTAAGTAAAATTTAATATATCTATAAGTGCTATGGGGCCGCTACACCTCCTAATGCCAGGGCCGATTTTTTCAACCAATCCGCCTCTGATTACAAGAGGTTTTGATTAAGTTTAATTCAGGCACTTAACACTAAAAAAATTAAAATGAAGACATCAACAAACAAAAGCTCAGTCTGAAATTTATATTAATTTCTTCTTCAGCTGCAAGTAACAATAAAAACAAAGCTTCATCATCGGATGAATCGTTATCTCACCCGCGAAACGTCGCCATGTTTGTTGACAACTGATAAATGTAGCACTGCGCATGCGCGCTCGATACTGTCTTACCTGCTGGTTGTCTGTCAAATGTGCGCTGAAAAATGTTTTGTCGCCGACGTGAAGCAGGCAAGACAAACGTCGCGGGCGTGTTTCAGACAAATATCCTCTAGGTGTGCGCCCTGCCTTACTTCGTAGATCCGCAATCAAAACTGCAGTTTATGCAACCGTCCAAGTGTAGTTGGCGTGGATAAGATAACTATACATTATGTCCAACACTTATGGACATAAGAAGCATTTTTCAACGATTATTTCGTACAATTTACTTTAATTTGGATTCATCTCTGCCAGGTGTTACAATTTTTCTGCTTCGTTTACTTCAGTTACTTTTTAGTTGGTTAGTCCTTCTATATTCCTTTAATATCCTACATACCATAGATTGTAAAATGTTCAGTTGAATTTAGTTGGATATTTTTTTTTCTAACTTTAAGAAATGATACAATGTCTACGTTTTTCTCCTATTAATCACCTTGATGACCCATTTTGAGCAATAAAAAGCTTTTAAAAGAGCATAAAATTATCCGGGCGCCAAGTGCTATATTTGTGACAAACTATAGGATAACAGGTATGCAAATATTTTCGCTACTTTTTAAAACTTACATTGAATGAATAGATGACTCTAATGTTTTGACCCATATAAAAAATCTATTATTATTCCAATGTGTTTATGATCCATAAATTGTTAAAATAATGCATGAAAAGTTGTTTAAATTAATTTATCCATTCATGAATAACGAGTTTTAGTCTTTTTAGTTTGCATGCGTTCATTTTTTCCGACTCGGACAAGTTTTGTTCAAACAGTTTTGATATTCTGTTATTTTGAATTTGGGTTGTTATGTATTTTTAAAATACAGTTATTGAACTAAGAATTTAATATGCTCAAAAAATGCTTTAATATCACTTGAATAACACTAATTACTGAAGGAAAATAATGTTTCACTTTTAATATCTTAAGTATTCTTAAAAAAATTAATCCCAGCCACAATTAAGAGTGTTTCATTGGATGTTGTGTACCTTATGCTACCATCTCAGATAATACAGGTTTGTGGTGTTTAGGCTCGCAGACTAGTGAGACCCAACTGTGTGTGTACATATAGAAATTGATTGTAATTTTCACATATCTTTTTTTTTTTCAGATGAGTTAAAACATGTAATTGGCAGTGAAACTACACGTAAAGGAATCTTATGTGTTTTTGAATTGTTCCAAAAATCTGAGTTAAACAGAAGGTTCTTTTATGTTCTTCTTGAAGGCATTCTTGAAATCTTGTTCCCAGGGAACAATTTGTCTGTTATTATACGAAGGTTACACAGCAGGTCATCATATTCATTCTTTGATCAAAAGGAACAATTGCAAGTTAGTCCTGTCATAGAAAGAAAAAATCCTTTGAACAGGTGACAAAATCCAAAACAGTATTAATTGTGACATGTCTCTTTTGTGTGAATACTGTGGCTGTAATGTGAAACATTTACATGTCTTTCATAACTTTGTAGTTGCATGTATATAATGCAGTGATTCTGATTTTCCTCCACTTCCCTTTCCTGTGATATTACTTGTCTGATTCAGTGACAAGTTTTTATTTATTAAGAAAATAATATTCTTATACAAGAAGTCTTATCTTTTAATGTTTAAAATGATTATTTGTTTGTTCAGCTACATAACAATGTTTTAAAATGTTTTTGTTATATATGTCTCAAGCAGCATATAATCATAGATATTTTTATTATTGTTATTATCATCACTATTATCTATATAAGTAGTTATTTGTTTTAAATATTTGAATAATTGTGTATTAACTCTAGTGTATTTCGCCCATCATGTTGAAAATATGTAAAGTAAGGATTTCTAGATCCTTCTAATAATTTGTCAAGCAAATTAAAAATATATAATTTTAGATATTAATACAGAATAATGTTAAAGGATTAAATCACTTTCTATTCATAAAAAAATAATTAATGATGTTATAAGTTTAAAAAAGAAAATTGAAAACATTATTTAGGCAGATATTTCGAGGGTTTTTTTTTTTTTTTTTTTTGCAATATTTCCGGAAGAATGAATTCCATTTTTTAAAAAAAGTTTTATACTTTAATAATAGCCAGCATTTTCTTTTCCTTTGTTTCCAAACCTCAGTCAAATTCTAATTTTTCCACATTTTCAAGTTAAACATAATGGGATATTATTTTGGCTTTGATGAAATAAAAAACTTCAGTCTTACATTCATTGAGGACATTGTGTCAAAAATGCTTTTTCATTTTTTTTTCTCACATCATGACCAACAGATAATAAAATGATTGAAAAGTAAATTTCCATCAAAAAATTGTTTTCCAATTAAAATATTAGTGTCATTTGCTTTTTATTGAACTAGTTTTGATGTCTTTCTCAAACTGTCTATTTTATTAAGTATTCCTACAATTTTTTGTGCATGTTTAATGTCTTATCATGTTGATTCTAAATTTTGTGCCAGTTCTGAAGATTCAAACAATCGGCATCGACCCCATCGGCCAAAAAATGACATCAGTCGAGCCCTATAAGTAGTTAATTTATAGACTGTACTGATAATCTACACACACAAATTTTCAATACATACAAACATACTCTCTGCACATTAACTTATGTAACTTGGCTAAACACATGCAAAAACATTATCTACATAGTTGAAAGGAAAAAAAAAAGCTTCTTGCTTCAGTGTAGTTTTAAGAAAATGAACTCACACAGTAGTACTATAGTTCTGGTGGTGACACCAAGGGCGGATTCAGGGGAGGGTCAAAGGGTCAGCTGACCCCCATGTGAGAAGAATTTCATTATGATTATTATTAAACTTCAATTCTTTAAATCCAAAAAAATCATACATGGAATCAATGTCAACATTTTTTTTTTTTTTTGCTTGGTTCTGTAAGATAGTTCTTTTTAGCACATCATAATTCAAAGAATTGACTGGATTTGTTTACTGAGGTATTACTATTTTGATTTCTTTGTTCATTTTCAAAAGCACAAATTTCTCTAATGAGCTTAACTTTTTCCCAGTTCTCCTCCCCCTCAAACCACATGTTGTGCGTGTCTTGTGTGCTTTTTCCTACTATTTATAGATGTAATCTCATATAACCAAAGCTTACGGTAACATGACCAGCATATCTGCCGAAAGAACTGTGACTTTTGATGAAAATTTGAGGGAATATGATCCATGGCTCAGGTTGCCGCATTAAAAATTTAGGAGGAGGGGAGGGAAGGTAATTTGAATGTATTTTGACTTGGGGAGGGAGGAGTACTCCGTAGCATATGAGGCGGTACATTCTCCTGCATGGAATGATGGGCAACCCTGCTTAACTGCTACTTTTTTACGTAGGAATAATAACGATATTCATTTAAACTTGACCTCCATTACAAAAACTTCTGGATCCGCCCCTGGGTGACACAGTATGTGGCGTACTGAAATAATTTACTCAAACACACAACAAAAATAGAAAGAACTTTCTTAATTTATGTAATCACGAAACGGATGTCAACTTGAGAGCTGAACGGCATTTCTATGCAATATCACACGGTAGTGGACATTGTAACAGAATCAAAAGAACCGTAAAAAGAATTGATACTACTAACACTAGCTTGCAAAGAACTACTAGAAGTCACATTTTAATTCCTACAGAAATGTATACCTTCTGCATTTTTGCTACTAAATATTGCATATATCCTTGTGAGCACTCGGTATATTAAATTAGCTGAAAAAATGCTGCAAGAAAGGTTGACTCTGCAAATAAAATTCCCTACATACAATCAACATCTAATCACTGCTTTATGCCACCCTGTTTAAATATTATCACAGTAAAATTATTGTCCCCTCGCAATAGGTATGGAGAATAGTGTGTTACTAAAAAGACTATTAAAAGAAAATGCCCATTATTGTCAAAAAGGTTATTACATAGCTTGTGTTGATCACTAAATTTAGAGCCCCTGTCGTTTTCTTGGTCCAGGTACACTTTCAAAGTATCAAATTATGAATGTGCCTTAGTAAAGCATTCCAAAACGCCATATACTTGATTCACCATCACAAGTATAAGACTACTAGGTGAGTTCATTTTTTCAAAACTACACTCAAACAAGAAATTTAAATATTTGTATATGTAATGTTTTTGCATATGTTTAAGGCAATTTAGATATGTTAATGTACAGAGCGTATGCTTGTATGTATTGAAAATTTGTGTGAGTAGATTATCAGTCTAGTGTATAAATTAACTACTTAAATTGTTCATCAAGTATGAACTACTCATTCATGTCCAGATATTTCTAAGTTATCAAATTAAAATAATTATTTTCATACTTGTTATATGTTTTTTCCAGGTAACATATTATATCGAGCACAATATACGTAAGTAAGAAGGTGCAATGAAGTTTTCACACTTTTTATTTGTTTTAGTGTGTGAATTAACTAGCAAAATTGACCAGTTTCAAAGTCTTGTATCTTAACTCAAATAGATTTTGGTCAAAATGCAAAGATCTAAAAGTCCCATTTTTGACTACGAAAATCATTTTTGATGACCTCTAAAAAAATCAAAGGTTCAGTTTAGAGAAAAAATAAAAGTAGTTTTAAACATCTTTCATATGCAGCTTTTAGGGATATGAGTTTCAAAAAAAAAAATTAAAAATGGTCGAGCGCACCCATCTGTTTAACCTGTATGGATTGACCCTATATTGCGTGAAGCTTGTAGGTTCACTTTTTTCAGTTAGTCTGTGAAGTATCCTAATAATCTACTCAGTGAGAGTAATTGAAATTCTACCCCCACCCCCACCCCCTAAAAAAAGGCTGAGCTGATGTGAGTGTGAATGACATTTATGCATAAGAGTATATAGAGTTGTAAATTCCGAAAAAACTTTGAAGCCGTTCTCTTATACTCTCATTCATCTACTGCAAATATATATTTTGTAGAAATAAGTTATTTTTATTTCCTAAATCTTGCATGAAGGGATTGCATGGGTTGCTGTTTTTTTTCTCTTCTGTCCTTAGATTAGTCTTTGAGTGGAAGGGGGATCTTGCCTAAGAAGTTTCGATGTATTTGATTTTTTTTTACCTCTCCTCTTTGCTTGTCTGCAACTCTTTCATTCCTCAGCCAGAAAAGCCTAGCAAGAGATTGATCTTGTCTTCACCTTCTTATTTTAAGTTATATGCGAGCTTTTAATTTGCAGTTTTGCCGCAAATTTTCTACTTCTCTTTAGTGGTGGACTTTTGCTTTCTTGCCCTATGGATTATAAGATTGATGTAGTAGTAAATCAGTTGTGTTTGTTCTGGAAAGAGATAATGATTGAGGTGAAAGTGGATAGCAGTGACCAGCCTTCAGTTTTAATACTTAAATCCAATCCATATTTTATGAAAATATAAAGTTGGCTGTAATGAAAAATCTTGAGTGTGTATGTTGTGACTAAAGCATGCAAATCTTCAAAATACAGTAAAACCCCTCCTAATGGACACCCCTCTCTTGCTGACAATTTTTAATTTCCCTATTCCAAGGCAAATGACATTATTAAACCTTTATCTGTGGACACCCCTCTATTGTGGACAAAAAAAAATTTGTCCCGTTAGTGTCCACATTAGAGGGGTTTTGCTATATATTAATCATGTGCTATGAGATGATGGATATTGATAAATAATATGCCTTTGTAGCATTTGTCAACTCTAGTAACTCAACAACCCAACATAAATATCAAAAACCATGAAAAAAATTTTTTAGGTGCTTTATAGTTACAGAGACATAATGAAAGTAGACAATTTTTCTTACATATATTAATTGTTCTTCAAGCTTTGAAAAAGGTGCATGCGATTTTCTTTGCAATATCTCAGTTTATCTTGTTTATGGAGTTTTATTGTTTGAATTATTATTATAATTCTTTATTATTATTATTTTTTAAAATTATTATTTAGTTTTAATAATGTATTGTTCTTATACCTGTGTAAACTACTATATAGACATATTCCACAAAATGTCTGCACAAAAAATAAATAAATAAATAAATAAAAAATCAGAATCGCTGCTTGAAAGAAGTAAAAGATCTCTGTCTCAAATAAAAGTGTTCTGTAAAAGCTACATGTGATGATATTCAAATGTGTAATGTAACTAATTGTTATTTTCTTACTGCATGATTTCTAGTAATTTATAAACACTTTAAATCTGTTTTTTTTTTTTTTTTGGAAGCAACAAAATTCAATTTTCATCACTAATTTTATCAACATTTTCTAAAGCTGATGATTTTTATCATTGAAAGCATACTGTAGTAAAATGCATCAATACAGATTGAGGACTCATAATAAAGCAATTTTAAACTTTTTGCTTATAAAAAACCATTGAATCACTTTGAAGCAATTTTATATGAAGCAAGATTTGTGTTACGGATTTAGATTTTTGATAAATTGTTTTTTCTGGATGTAAAGTTTTGCTAACGGTTCTGAATGTTTCTATAAATTCTATAAATGTTGAAAACTTAACAAATCTTCAAAAGCATTGTGAATTTTCATAACTTATTTTTAAATCATAACTAAGTGAACAACTAAAAAAGATTTTATTAATAAATTATTGGAGGGGGGGGGGACATTTAAACATATTTCTCAAGTTATTTGATTTTGAGTTATTTATTTTTATACAATTTTAAGTACTTATTTATTGAGATGATATTTTAAAAATGTTTTTAAAAAGGTATCTATGACAATTTATTATGAAAATGTTGTACTGTATGTTTCTAGACATATTGAGTCAAAATATGAATGAATAAGTTAAAGAGTGTAATAATAAATTATTTTCATTAATTTACTTATAAGTTTTTCTTGTTTTTTGGAAAATTCAATTGTTTCTTATTTATATAAATATTTATTTTTAAATCAAATATCAGATTTTGTTTTAAAGTTTTGGAAGTTGTTGCAAGTTTTATTTATTTATTTTTTTTTACTGTTCAAATGCTATAATTTTGTTTTTAGTTTTTTTTCTTGAACATTTTTTAGAGTAAGTGTGCTATTTAATTTAACTGAACTTTCCTCGACTTAACTTAGTTTGTTGTTTTGTCATTTGTTTCTAACATCACATTTTATTTTCAATAAATAGTGCAATTTGTTTACATATTTAGGGAGAAAAATATTTTAGAAGTTATCTGCATTTATTCTCTGCATTTAGTATTTTAATCTCTTGGCAATACTGTAGAGGTAATTTTACGTAAATATCTCGAGTTTGACGTGCACCTGAAACCCTAATGTTCAAAAACACAATTTCAGTTGAATAGCAATTGTTTCTTTACTCAAAACCAGTTTAGGAAGAAATTTGGCTTTTTGAATCTGCATTCAGAGCTAAAATTTGTTCAATCAAGCATCTGATAATTAAAATTATGGTGTCAACAATATGGAAAGGAAATTAATTTTAATTCTCGGAAATTTTGTTGGCATGAGGCTGAGACACAAAAAAAAAAGGAGATCTGGCCTCCTAGAATGTTCTCAAGTTATTTATGTTAATATTATACAGTGTAGGAGCTGTCATATTTTTTTTTTAATTCTTTTTTTTTTAAGTGTCCTAAAATTTCAAATGTTTTCCACTTTGTCCTAAATATCTTAAATTTTGCATTATTTTACACCTCATTTTTTGTACAAATAGAGAAAATTACTATTAATTTGTACAGATGTTGTTCCTATAGAGTTGTATGTGGTAGAAATAACTTGTCTGTCAAGAAACTGCATCTGGTGGGATCTCAAATCAGTGGATTTGAAACCAGCATCTAAGTGTATGAAATGGTAGACCTGTTAATTCAAATTTTTATTTAGTGCTGGGTGATCGATTGATACTTCAAGCTACTTTATTGTTATTTATAGCCACTTCATCCATCGCTCTTTATAAAAACAATAACGCAATCTCAAGCCACTGTAGTGAAAGGGGTGATGTTGAGAAAAGTATTAGCATATGTAAACTGTTGCTACTACACATTATAAAATAGGAAAAGGAAATAACTTGAAATTTATTAATATTGAAGCAGGGGGGCTTAAGGGCATTTTTGAAAATATTTATTAAGAGAGAAATTTGGAGCAAAAATTCAAATTGTGAAATGTGCACTGTAATTTAACTGTGCAGTGAATACATGGAAAATACATATATAAACAAAATAGTTAAAAATTAATATATATATATATGTGTGTGTGTATGTATATATATATATCTAATTTGAATTCTGACACTTTGAATTCAAATTATGTTTTTTCCCAATCACGAGTTGCGACAGGACCCTACTCATTGGAGGCTATTGTTTCTAGAAACGGCTCATGTCCTCCCAAGCCTGCCCCTCCTCCTGGGCAGTTACGTGTGTGTGTACGTGTGTGAGGACTTGTTTGTGTGTAGACGTGTGGGTATGTAGGAGTGTGTGTATGCAGGACATGGACGCTACCGCCTAGGAGGAGGGGATTCCGGTGGACAGTGCTGCTAGTGGAGGCTAGGACCAGAGGAGCAGCTCCGTCCCCCGGTGGACGGCGGTGCTTCAGAGGCCTCTGGTCCATTCTGAAAAAGGAACCGGACATCAAGGACGGTCAAGTGAAAGCAATAAGCAATCGTGATTGCTCAAAATGTGTTAAGTTTTATATTCAAAGTATTCCTTCAAAATTTATTTTGTGACGGGGTAGAAAAACACAGATTTCCCCATCTTATAACAATTTGAAAAATATTGATTAAAATAACATTTTTTTTTTTTAAACTTTTTTTTGTTTTTTTGTTTCTTTTTTCTACAAAAAAGTGGGCTAAATAAAGTAATTTGCATGTGTCTAGTTTTAAGGAAGTTTTTCTCCACTAAGTACAAAAATAGATTTCTAACCCTGTGATAGCATTTCATAAAGTTTGAATTGTAGTGAGGAAGGGGGAAAAGGTAGATTGGATTCACAAAACTAGTGGTTGTTACTCTTGATTGATGCCCAAGAATTTCGATTTAACAATGCAAGACATATTGCAACATCACACTTATATTTTGCGATAATGTTATCTTAAGGATTGTTTGCTATTTTCTATTAAGAAAAAACGGGGAGGGGGATGGCAGTCCGTAACAAAGTTAGAAAAACAAAGCATCTGCTCAAAATAACTGTGTCTTTTTTTTTCGCTCTTGGCATTTGTTGTCCTAAAATTTTAATTGAAACAGTGTTCTCTTAAAAAATAAAAAAAAAATCTCCATCCAAACTTTGTATTATGCATACATGTAACAATTATGTGACCAAAACTCTCGCCTCTCCAAGTAAAAAAAACTATATTTTAATTTTTAATTAATTTTTACAAAATTCTATATTTTATCAAACTATGATGCTTCCAGGGACATTTAATGCTTGAGGTCATAACGTTACCAACTCAATATTGTCAAAGACCACCAATTGTGATTTCCTTAAAATTTATAACCTGCCCTACCAACAGGCTGTTCCTTCGAGACTGGATAAACCCCGCACAGCTGGATTCATTATTTAGAATACAGTTTAGTCTCAAAAATTCGAGGAATTGGGGCTCGCTCCACCTTGGATTACTGAAAACTTGGATTATCCAAAAAATTCTTTGGGCTACATAAGGTCATGCACTGTTTACTTCCTTACAATGTAAAAGGAAATATTGTCTCCTTGAAAAATTTATCACTCAAATATCAACATAAATTTATGTTTTAATTAACTCTAAACGAGTTTTGATTACTTTTTTCTTGATATCCGTACCTACTTGCATGCAAACTTGCAGGCAACCAAAAGATGCCCTTTTATCGTCCTCAAAGAAGTTTTGATGAGCTTTGTTGTGACATACACAGTTCGTACTGCATCAAGTTTTGCACTTTTTAATTGCAATTGGATATACCAAAAGAGCTGTTTATTCGTTCTTTGAGGCAAAACGATGTTTTAATTTCAAGTCATGTTTTGTGCCAACCTACTTCCTACTTTGTAAAAGTCATTTCTTAATCCATCTCTAACAGTCAATGAATATTTCATGCCTATTGCAAAATGTTATTAACTCAAAAATTCAATATATTTTTATTTCTTTATTGTATGTGTTAAAGAAGTTTTACATAGCAAAATATTTCAATTTCCAGATTAAAACTTTTTTTGTCTATAAATAGTATACCTTAAAAATATCAACAAAGCACCTTGAATTAAGTGGAACCTTGGACTTTTGAGACTAGATTTCTTTCCATGGGGCCTTCTGAGGAAATTGGCATAACAAAACCCAGTTACTCGAGATAGTATATACCCATTTGTTGCTCATGTTCTTTCTTGGACACTACACTGGAATGTGTACATTCAACCTCCTATGATGAGTGCATGCATACTTCAATACAATATATCTTCTGTGGGCATTGTATATGCACTTCAATCTACAAAATTTTTCACAGAGCCTGTTAAGGCTCTTGCGCCATAAAAACAATCAAACTACGAATCTGGATATAGAGTTTACCCAGTCTTGATGGGACAACCAGTGGTGTTCCCATAGGGTATAATACTCCATATGCGGATCGCATATACATATTTTGCATAACTGATTACTGCAAGTATACCCTCAGAAAATTTGATGGGAGCATTACTGGAGACAACTCATATACATGTAAGAAATGTTTCTCAGTCTGTGTTGAATTTCAGCTCTTTTGTTTTCAAATCTCTCATCAATATTGATCTTGTTTTAAGCTGTTATAAACTTTTATTGCATTTTTAGACAATATTGTCACTTACTTAATTTATATTCTTTGTGTTTATTCCTTGAACAAATTTTTAATGTTAGTTTGATATTGAGAGAAAACATGATGTAATCTTGGTAAATATTTTTATTACTCTTTTATTCTTAGTGTTAGATATAGATCTTTTGTTGACGTTTGATGCATTTTTTAAAATATTAATTAATCTGAACTATATGTTTATTTTCTGTATTTTAAAATTATTTTTAAAGATTAAAATTCATGTTCTCACAACGAAAATTGGTCAACATTACAAAAATAATTTCATCCAAGTAGGCGGCATATTTAAAAAAGACATTATCTGAAAAAAATATATCAATTTTGTTGTGTTTAAATATGCTACTTGCCAAGTTTCAGTGGGAGCTGATCAAAAGTTGTTTTGCTTTTTCTATCAAATTTTGAAATAATGACTTTTGATTACAAAAGTTTTCAGTATGCCTTTTCATATCTAAACAATAATTTTGTTTCATGAAAGATTGATCCTGAAGCTTAAAAACTAAACTTTGTTTCAAAAAAGTCTTGTTTTATACATTAAGTATAATAACAGGTTACTATTTTATGCTGTTTTAAAAAATTAGATATTTCTTCACAATTCAAGTGCATTGTGCACACTGTTTGAAATGATGATAAAACCTAAATGTTGAAGAAATTTTGCTGAAAAGTTTAAATTTCATTTAATATTGTTTGTTGTGTTTCTTTGTTAAAAGTATCTACAGTAGGGGCAAACCTAACTTGGCAGCCCCCTTGCTCTGGATTGGGTAAAGGTTTGTAGATCTTTATCACAGTGTTATAACGCTCCACCAGGTTAGGTTTTCCCCAACTGTAGTTTGGTAGTTTGATTGTAGAGATATAGTTTGGTTGAAATGATCTGTTCCTAATGAAAGTTTCTTGGTTGTTTTCAAGTCTCCATGCTTAAAACCATGAATACTTTAAAAATTTGAATTGAGTTTTACATGCAAAATTAATAATATCACTAATGTTATGCATGTTTGTGTGTTCAGCTTTGTACATAGCCCCGCTTAATGTAATCACTTTGGGACACAAATATTTTGATAATAACAACTGATTGATAACAATAAATGAATTACTAAATGGCACAATCTTACTAACAGGCCCAGATCTTTAAATTTTGGGCCCCCTGCAACAAAATCTGTTGTGCGTTTCCCGAGAGGCCCACAATGTATAATTGCAAGGTTAATAATTCTTAGTGCTAATTTTTCCCTTTTTTTTTTTCAATTTCTTGAGTTGTTGGGTCCCTTAAGGACGTGGGCCCCCCTGCACTGCGGGGTTTGTGGCTACGCAGATCAAGACCTGCTTACCAATTTAACCCACATATACTGAGTTTCAAAAGAAAATAAAAAGAAACATTTTTTTTATGTATGAATTGCATCTTTCATCAAAACATAAGCATTAAATTTTAAAAATAAATTATCAACTATTGAGTGTATCCTGTTATACAGAATTTTGCTTGTAAATTGCTCGGAACCATCGTTTTTTAGGTTGTCGGAGGAGTGTTGAACTTCATATTTTAACACTTCAATACATTCTTCGTTTTAGCATCTTACATGATTTGATCCAGCAACATGGCATTCATCATCTAATTTGTCTGTTTCAGTTCCATCCTCCATCTTTTTCCTATAACAATCTGGCACCTGAGCTAGATAATGTAGACGCACGCGCACACGCCGTGCGCGGATACATCCGCGGACGTGTGGATACATTCGCACCGGAGTTGCACGTCATCCGATAATCGTAAAAGTTCTTAAATAAAAGATAAAGATTAGGTTAATTAGTTCGTTTTAAATTGATATTATTCATTTAGATTGTAAAAATTATTAGAAGATAGTATGTACACCCGCGCGTTCGGTGGATGTATTCGCTACTGTGCGGATAAATTCACTCCAGGGACTTGCATCCTGTGATAATTGTTTAAATTCTTACTGCTTACTTCTAATTTGTTTTAAACTGATATTATTTAATTAATTTGTAAAAGTTATAAATAGATAGCATATACGCAAGCGCGTAAGGCGGATACATTCGCTGCTGTGGGGATACATTCCTTGCGAGCACGCGCATCTCGCGACAATCATTCAGGTTCTACTTCTTTACTTCTAATTTGTTTAAAATTTATATTGCTAATGTAAAACGTAGTAATCATAGCTAGATAATATAGTCGGACGCAGATACATTCGCTGTTGTAAGAAAATATTTGTTGCTTTACGGATATATTCATTGCGGACGTGCGCATCTCGCCATAATCGTAAGTAATATTTCTAAGTTTTCACCTGTCCTTTTTTTCCTTCTGTTAAAAAATTACTAAAATGTTAATCCTCCCTTTTTTCCTATGCATCAAGTGGTGACAACTGAGCTGTTCTTTTCATGTGGTTTTGTATTTTCTTGTTTCCTCTTTTTTTTTTTTTTTTTTTTTTTTTTTTTTTTTTTTTTTTTTTTTTTTGTGCTCATATCAAATCACAAGAGCGCCTCTGATTTTAAAGCTTATCATATGGGGCCAGCAAGTTCGCACTTGCCGCATTTTTGGAACTTTGCACCGCACTCGGCGTAAGCGCCGCGCTTTCAGTTTAACAAAAGGTGTGAAATAAAACTTGTTTCTGTGTTTTTTTTTTTTTTTTTTGAAATCTGGAACCCAGATAAAACAAATTAAAAAAAAAATCTTAACTACTTACTGATAGTTAATTACCCTAAATTCGAGAACTACGGACTTTGCCGAATTTTGGATCGCTGTCGGAAATTTTTGTATTGCGCATGAAAAAAAACTTTGAACGATCGCCTTTATGGATATTTAAAAAAGTTATGAACTTACTTTGAAATAATTACTGGAAAAACTCGCTTACATTTCAGCACCTTAGTCCAAAAAACGATGCTTCAAGCAGGAGATTCGGACTTTACAGCGAAATAAGAATTCCGCAAATGTTCCCGATCTTTACTCGAAAATTTGGACATTTTTCCGATTTTAGCTCAATCCTTTTAACTAAAAACTAAAGACATAAAACGCATTCTGGCATAATTTTATATTATCTTCCCGTTAATTAAAAAATACTTGAATTACAATAGAAGCTAGACTGTGCGAAAAAGACGGGCATATTATGAATTCATCAATTTTTTGCATAGTTGTTCGCTTGGGGGAAAAAAGCATGTTTAATAATGCTACCAGATATACCTTTTATGCTGTAGATAGAGTAAAACAACCAAGTAACGTTCATTTTACCTCCTTTTTTTTCGCTTAGGTAACGTTGTTGTATTTGTACTAAGAATGAAAAAAACGTTGTGTTAAGAGTTTTATGCATATCACTTTATATGAATATAGCTGTTAACTTTATTGTAATGTTACTGAAAAACACTTGATGTACTAAGTCTGCCTTGTGTTTTAAATAAGTAAATTAAATTTATTTAAACCTGAGATGCTTAGTAATATATCATTGAACCATTGTGAGGGTGCTTTTACCTATTTCTTTTTTTTTTTTATGTCATTTTTTTTCCTTATTATGTTAATAGATAAAATTAAATTAAGTAATGGAAATACATATTTCTTTGCTCAAATTTTTGTTTTGCAGTTAAGCTTCGTGCATGATAAAATTTATATTTGTACATTTTGGTTATATGTCGTATGTGTTGCTGGCTATTTTTCTGTTTGTTGCCTGTATGAACATTGCTATGGTTCTTGATTTCCCTGCAAAACATGGAAATTGAAATCTCAACTAAACAAAAACTACTACATTAATATTACAAAATAAATCAACATTGCAAAATTCCGAAAATGTTTTGAGTCATTATGAATAGGATTTGACATGGATTCTGCGTGTTGGCTTGTTTCATATCACGTTATGTTTTCCCAAATTGTGTCTGTATGATTATTTCATGCATTTTTACCTTTGAACCTGTTGCTAAAGTTTAGTAAATTTGTAAATCTAAAAGTCAATGAATGGAGCTTTTAATGTTTGTAATAATTTAAGGATTGCATTTGCATTGATCTTCTATGAAATATATGCTCCTGGGGGACCAAATAGTGAAAAGAAAGAGCTAAAACTAACCTTTCTTTCTAAGTTTTAGTGCCATAAAAATGTGTTACACTTGTCTTGAATTTTTAATTTATTGAACTGTGCAATAAAACTTTTCTGATTCATATGACTGGTTTTATTTGTTGAAAACTTCAGTCTGTTGTGTCTTAAATTCTAACTGCACCTTGTAAGCGAAGTGAACCCAGCCAAAACAAATCCAATGCTATTACATGTTACAAGATGTCCGCGCACCTGGAAATTCAGAGAGAGTCATGGATTCCGACTATGATCGAAAATTTTCAGTCATGATTTTCAGCAGAAAAATGCTCAAAAGGAATGGAAAATGCCAACAGGTTATGTATTTTGGGTTCAAAGGTATGTATATTTATCGAATTCTTCAGATAAGGTGCAAAATGAGCGCATCTCAGCCGATTGTTACGCTTTTATGCGTCAGACGTCAGTCTCGATTTTTCACACATTTCGAAATCCGATTGCATCCGCTTCTATAGTACTCGCTCGTTTTTCTTTACTATGTAGTTCTACCGTTTGGACATCTATAGTTTTTCGTTTAGTATTATTTTTAATCCTCCTTTTATCGTCGCCTCAGAGTAACAGCTAGATATCTTAGTGTTGAAAGACACCGCCAACTCAGTCATTCCAGCTGAGGACTGTAGTTTCGTGCTTATTAGGGCTGGGCGATATACCGATATATTGTCATATATCGATATATAACTATTACCGCGGTAACGATATTTAGATTTCTCTCCGTCCGATATATCGGTTGAAACGGAAATACGGGATATAATTACGGAGAAATTGAAATACTGACTCAAAAATATATAACTTTTTATGAGGGATGATTGCTTGAAATTTCAATAAATTAACTGCATTCTTCAATCAGTTATTTTATTTTTAATTATAGTACAAGGGGAAATTAAAAGGGCCGTCGAAGGTCTAGGTGGACCCATTGTCAAATTGGTCTCTAGATCCCATTTCTCTAAAAAATTTTCAAGAGCGGGGCCCTTCTAAGGACCGCGCCCCTAGTTTCCGACTAGGCTGATATGGCCTCTCGTGGGCCCTGAAAAGTGAATGCGTGTTGGTTAATAAAGCATCTTAATGCAACAATTAAAAATTAACCAACGGAGGTATCAACACGGTTCATAATTCTAATTAAACGTAAATCATTGATATAACGCTGAAGAAAAGGTTCGCGAAATATACTGAACAGAAATGTTTGTATTAAAAAAGAAATGAAAAACGAAAAAACCTAATGAGATGATATAAAATACACCGTCAGATCAATCATTTCCGTCCGAGCTGTCGTATCTCACTAAATGGAGCGCAACTCAATAGCTGAATGAAAATAGTTTATCTTCGATAATAAGAGGGAAAATTTTTATTCCGGTCAGAACACGAGCAACACTTGAAATGGTAATCCAATTTTAAAGCGTTATCGCCGGCAACCCTGAAACTAAAACTTTTGAACTTCTCGCCAGACATTACCGTTAATGCGCTGACATAGTGTTTTTTGTGAAAGTTGAACGCATTAACGTTAATGCGATGACATAGTGTTGTTTGTGAAAATTGTACGCATTAAAGATGGAATTGAGCTCTACCATGTACGGGCATGGGTTCTTTGTGAAAGTTCTACGCATTTTCGAAAGATTATCAAATACCATGATTGAAAAAGCTGAGCTTGTCGATTGATGGCATTTATTGGGTGGTTTACCAAGATTCTCTGAGACTGTCGGATGAAGGTAAAAAGTAAGTACAATTTTTAAGCATTTTTTTAAATTTACTAATGTAACATAAATGAATAATATACATTATTCGTGGATTTCAAAAATTATGAAAAATTTCATTGAAATAAAAAATGTTTTATAATTTATTTAAAAACGCCAAAAAAAGAAGTTCACTGCATTAATTTTGATAATATTCATATTTTTTCAAAAATAAAAAATAAATATTTTTTTTAATTTTAATTTTCCCCCGAAATTATTTAAGTTACATATCAAATTGCAGTGCATTTATAGCTGCATTCTTTAAAGATTTATTATTAGTATTTTACTTAATCTTACTGAACTAAAAAGTAAAAAGACTTAAAGCAAAAGCTATTAAATGACTAAAAACAAACTATTTAAGACAGCAAAACGAAATATAGTTCAAAGTACATTCATATTATTGAGACTGCTCAAATTGAAAGATTTAAACAAAATATTGAATTGAATATTTAAAACTTTTTCGTTACGAAGCACTTTTGTCATGCATTGAGCTATACCATTGAGCACGCCCTCCTCCAGGAAAGTTTTGAATTAGAGAAATAATGTTATATTTGGAAGTGTTTTTTTTTTTTCGATCCTTTGCACCCCTCCCCCCCCCCCCAAGAATAAATCGAAAATATCGATATTTGGAGAGCGATATATCGCGGTATTAAAATTCTGATATTGCCCACTCCTAGTGCTTATTAGCACTCATCAGCCCGGCTTAGGAATTGATTGAGCTGGAGGTGGAAAACCTCTTAAGGAAGCCAAGAGTGCCAAATAAACTGGTAGAATTAACACTGACCAGACCAGTGACCGAAGCAATGGTTCGGTTCAACTCGAAGATTGAAGGCAAGGCAGGGCATTTTCAGTAAGTTAGCGCCCTGTAGCCAGTGCTAAGGCAGAAATACATGAAAGACACCGCCGTCAGCGCCATACGCACCAGGTGTATGTCATCGCGAGCTGACGTCACATTCCGGGGTCCACTTCAGGATTTCCGAGCTGTCCAGCCCTCGTCCGTCCACTGCTTCCAAACACGCATGATTCTGCTGCTGTTACGCTGCACACGGGCGGCTACTGCACGATAAGACAATCCAGCTTCACGAAGGCCGACGATTCTGCTCCGTTCTAACTCAGAAATTTGCTCAAATTTTGCTTTCTTTCGTCGAAGAGGGCGCTAATCAGCATATGCATGCGCTACCGGTCTGCAATTCTAATCATTTGCATACCATGCCCTACTTTACATTTCCTGCAATTTTCAGCTCACTCGCGTAAGTCCTTCGTGGTGTTGCAATTTTCACAAACAGAAGTGTATGCGCAAACGATTTTTTTTTCTTTGATGATTAAAATTATTTCTTTAAGTTGAAATTTTGTTGTTTTTTATTTGTTTTGAAAGTTCATTTATTCATTTTTGAATAATTTTTTGGCAAGAAGGGAAACAAACGATTTTATTTATTTATTTATTTATTTATTTTTTGCATTTATAATGTATTTATTTTAATGATCTTATTATTTTTCTTTTTTTTTCTTCTTTTTGAAAGTGATTAAAGATTTTTTTTTAATGGAAAAAACATATTAGCTACTTTGTTTTAAAAAAAAGCTACTACTTCATTTGTTCGTTTATTTACTTTTTTTTTTACGCATCTATTTTCTCAGATGAGCGAAGCATATTTTTTTCTAGAAATCAGGTTAAAATGTTAAAGAGCTACGTTTGAAGTAATTTGATTTTAACTAATTTTGTGAATATTAATCAGATACAAGAAAGTCGATATTCGTATACGAGAAAGTAGGCTCGTTTAGCTCTGGACGAACTTCTTGTTTAAAAAGCAACAAATATTGTAGGATATTGATGAATAAAAAATATATTTTAAAAATCGTCTAACATTTTTTGCATTTTGTACCCTTCACATGCAGGCTATATACGAACAATTACATTTGAAGTTTTTGAAATTAATAGGAATTCGAAACCTCTCATCCAGTCGGGCTTTTATATTTGATCTATTCAATACGATGCTATTCATAATCGAAATCAAGTTTAATGTGAAGGACATAGTGTGTAATTTTCATAAGCTGATTGTAGTATTTGTATTCTCTAATGATAAACCCATCCACGCAATAGATCAATTCAGTTGCAGAAACGGACATCATTAGCAACGCACCCTAATCAGGAGAACCTGTGCAAAAGCATCGGTAGCGTGATGCAAAGTGCTTATGGGAATATCATAGATTTGACAGCTCAACTGTTTAACCCTCAGACGAATTCTGTGGGTGAAAAAAAAACACACACACAAAACAAAACCGACTTGCGTGCTTTCATTCAGCTGTACATTATCTTCGCATTTTTTGATACTCTGATATAAAATGCAATGGTAGAAAATGTATTCTTTTTGGTTAGGGTTTCATGTGGGTTATGAATAGGTGTGTTCACGTGATTTGTAACAATTGAAGGTAGTACTAATGATTACCAGCACACAGAAGTGAGATAAGTAGTCCATAAAAAATATTGATCATGAGAATGGGAGTATATTTTGTTTGATGCTACAGTGAAGGTATTGGCTGTTTTAAAGTGAAATATGTCCTGCTAATTCGGAAAAGCAATCACAATTACATAACCCTCCTGACTCACCTAAAGTAGGCTTTCCAGATTTCTGGAATGTTTGACTGGGACACTAGAATGTCCCCCCCCCCTCCCAGCGCCGCAAGTATTTAAAAGGTTACTCACCCTTGGCTAACTTTTAGGGTATTTTACAAGATAGTTCATTCTCAATGCTATATATAAATGGATACTAATTATGAACCTAAAACTAGGATAATAGAAAAAACACAAGGCAAATAAATTTAAAAAAAAAATTCTTGTATTTTAATATTTACAAGTTAATTTAGTATGAAGAAACCCTTTGAATGAGGAATAAGGAATAAAAAGTTGAACAATATTTACCTATACACCGCCAGCTCAGTCGTTCCAGCCGAGGACTGGAGTTTCGTGCTTATTAGCACTCATCAGCCCGGCTTAAGAAGTGACAGAGTTTAAGGGTGGAAAATCTCTTAAGGAAACCAAGAGTGCCAAACAAACTGGTAGATAATATGGAATCAGCACTGACCAGACAAGTGACCAGCCTTATCCCTGGCTATAGGGCGGTAACTTACGGAAAATATTTACCTGTACGTTTCATTGGCTAAGACTTTTTTAGAAATACTTATTCAATTTTAATCTGTTGTAAAAATCCTCATATGCTAATCCGATATTAATTTTGCAAGTCAATGTTACAAATGTTACAAAGTAATAATCCTAGATAATCCTTCCCAGGTAATTATTTTTAGACGTTTTTAGTCACCTGTAATCAAATTTAACTTTTCTCCGGACATGCAGTAAACCGGCTGGGACACCGTAATTCGGTCAGAAAACCGGGACGTCTAGCAAGCCAACCATCAAGTATGGTCCGGCTCTACTTTTTATTTCCTTTCACAAAAATGGAAGTATTGTAATCGCGAAAAAATGTTCACTCAAAAAACGACTTTAAGTTCGATTTTGCTCACTCCCGAATGAATGTTGAGTTTTTTTTTTTCGACTCGATCACACGTGGATATATTCATTTTGACGATTCCCGAGTTAGTTACGACTAAGGCCTCTATATATACGAGCCGACGCATCAGCTTAAGATCAGCCTTTTTGGATCGGAGCGCGTGTTTGAGTGGTTGTTCACTGCGAGCGATTATTAGCGGCACGTGAATTGTTTATTAAATAAAGTATTATTTTCGAGAAATTTGGCGAAATCTGAAACATTTGCAGTGGACCTTGGCAGTGCAACAATGAAAAATCTGATCCAAAAAGGCTAAACTTAAGCTGATGCGTCGGCCTGTCTATATAGCGGCTCTAGTTACGACGAGTTGTCTCGTGACGTCTCTATGTACGTATGTATGTATGTGCGGATGTGCGTATGTATGTCGCTAGCTCACGTACGGTATGTCCTAGAAAGTTGAAATTTGGTACGTAGACTCCTAGTGGGGTCTAGTTATGCAGATCCCCTTTTGGTTGCATTCGGGTGTTTCTAAAGGGGTCTTTTGCCCCTTTTTCGGAGGAAACCATTGTTAATTTCGATGTAAGCTCAAGTGGTGTTACAATTTGGCGGACACTTGGCGATAAATCGCCAATCTTTTGCTCGCTAAGTTTTGTCACCAACTTGGCGACAAATTTGGCGATTTTTTTAATTTTTTTTTTCTTTTTTTAAATCTGGTTTCAATTTGGTCATTGTTGGTGACATTTAGAGAGTAAACTATTGAATCACAGTAAAAAAAATTTTGAAAAAAAAAATAGAACCGACTTCAAAATTGCTCTAAAAAGTGAAAAATAATTTTATTTTTTAAACACCAGCGATAATACTTTTAAACATAATTTTTGAAGTTGGCGCAAAAACGATCGATAAAATCATTCACAGCCATAACTCAACTACAAGTATAAATTTAACCAGATCTAGTTTCTTCACTACCACATGCATTACGCATTGATGACAGCATATTTGAGTAACGATATAAATGTTTCGTTCCTAACTTTGGATGATTTTTTGATAAAAATATGAACGAAGCATGGTTACAATGGATTTTACTTTTTGTTTTTGCGCCAACTTCAAAAATTATGTTTAAAAGTATTATCGATGGTGTTTAAAGAATAAAATTATTTTTCACTTTTTAGAGCAATTTTGAAGTCGGTTCTATTTTTTTTTTCAAAATTTTTTTATTTCATTCTTTTTAGTGTAAATGCTTTAGAAAAGCCTTTATTCAAAATTATCATTACAATTACTATTAATGTTACTGTTATATGGCACCTAACTTTTATAACAATGAGTTTCATATTGTCGCGTAGATGAAGATAGCGAAGACAATGTGAAAGCCAAATGAAGCCATAGGCGGATTTACGGGGGTGCCAGGGGGTGCGCCGCACCCCCAAAATTTTTGGTTGGGTTTTGAAAAAAATAGTTTAGTATATTTCACTCGGAAACGCAGTTGGGGGAAAAAATTCATTGCTGCTATACTAGTAAATTTACTTGAATCCAGTGTATCACCACACGTCGCTGGTGCAAGAAAAACATATATGTGCTCGTATTAAGAATTAAAGTAATTTTATCAATTCGGAAAAAAAACCTAATAAATAATTTCATGCATTTCTCAAACAACTTATTGTTCAGTGCTGTGTTATTGTATAGAATAATTGCATGTTCTGTAATGGGGTATTTTTATTCGTATATCAATACCAATTCTTCTATTTTGAAACAACAATGGCAAATAAAGTTCAAAAAAAAAAAAAAAAAAACATGGCTACTGCAAGAAACTTTATCAATAAAATCTATAACGAAATCAACCGAAAACCAACATTTTCAAGGTAAATTTTCAAAAATTTTTGAAGGAGGACTCCCGAACATTTTGCTGCAGTGGTGTATCTAGGGGGGAGGGGGCTCAAGACTGGTGACCCTCCCCACAAAATGCTGAGTAGATGTTTTTTTTTAAAAATGTTATTTATTATTGAAGAGAAGAAAAGATCTCATTTTGGGATAACGCAGTTATTTTACGGAAACAAAAGAATGTTGGGGGAAAATCTTAATTTCTTTCAAAAAGAAATATTGACATTTAAATTTTTCAACAGTTTCAGATTATTGGCGGCGAATTGGATCACTCATGTGTTTAAGACTTTAATTTTGGAAAATATTCGAACAAGGACCTCCGACCACCTTTCTTAGTTGGTCGGTTATTTTGATTTTGAAATCCACTATTTCGAAATATTTAAGTGGGAGAATCCTTTTTTTTTTTTTTAATACCATGGAGTACTGCAGAAGAACTTCATTTTTAGGACTTCAATTTCGAAAATTTTCCAGGGTGAGAGCTCCAGAACACCCCGTCCGGTAACAGAATCAAAAATTGTCCTCCGTAGTATTTTTGAAACTTCAGTTATGAAAAGTTAAAGAGGTAGCGTGGGCGAGGTGAGGGGGGTACGTATTTCTATCTGCTTTTCAAAAAATCGATTGGAGACAGTCTATGAGTCTCATTCCTAACCCAAACTATAAATATGGACTATAATCACATTTATAAGACTAAAATTTCTAAAAATATCCTTGGAGCAACACGTACCTTTCTTGCCCCTAAAATATCACCAAGAATTGCAAAACTGCGTTTTCAAAACTACTATTTCAAATTTTTTCTGGGGCGTGAATCCCATTCCAAACCAGTAGCTGGATTCACCCGTTGCTTCTAATATCGACTTTCGTTTAAGAGTTTTTCTGCAGTTTGAAATGTTAAGAATTGCCCATCCCCTAATCTTACTAAATATGGTTTACATCGCGTTTTTTAGACTTAAAAGTGTGTCCTGTCCTAAAATTATTTATGATTTCGCCACTGCCTTGTTATTCCGGGTATACCACCCGCCCCAGATCTCTGTTATTGTTGCACCCCCAAATATTTCGGCCTAAATCCGTCTATGAATGAAGCGAATACTCGTTAGTCTCAACTCGAGATCTTTATTCAGAACCACGAATGAACGTTACATCTCCTTACATACAACTTGAGAAAGTGCTGGAACTTTCCAGACTTGGAAAGATACAGAAATTAATAGAAGATTCGAGAAAATACGGGAAACAGTAGAAACGAAATTTTAGTAAAATTCACTTTGTCCTAGTCGGGATTTGAACCCGGGTCGCTCGTGTGGGAGGCGAGAATTCCACCACTGAGCCACCGTTATCCACGGATGAAAAGTGCGAACTTCGCTACAATATCATTTTAATCATTTAATAGGGAAATTGCATAAAATTTACTGCTTTTTTGCCCATAACTTTTTTTTTAAAGAACAAATATGGTCAAACAATGTAATGGTACCTAAGTTGAGCCATTCCCTATCCATTAAAAAAAGAATCATCAAAATCGGTTCACTAGGTGAGACGCTATGAGTGGACAAACAAAAAAAAAAAAAAAAAAAAAAAAAAACATACATACGGTATGAATTGATAACCGCCTCCTTTTTGAAGTCGGTTAAAAGTTACCAATAATGGAAAAATGACATTGAATTGAAGTAAAAGGAAGTCATGTGAGACACACATCAGCTCGTTTGTTTTTCAAAACCATTCTTCAAACAAATGTATGTAACGTAAACACACCAGTGGTAGTCAGTGTTTCAGTAGTGGCCACTTCAAAGGTTACTTTTATACTTTGAAGAAATAAATGAACAATGATGATTTAATTAATGTATTGGTACTTAGTGTAACTATCATATTGAATCAATTTTATTCATCATTTTTTTAAATTTAAAGTAAGTAATGTAAATTCTTCGGATGGGAGAATGTCAAATGACCACTACTGAAATTTTCAGATTTTGGAGTGGTCACTTATGGACCAAATTTGAAGTTTGGGAAAAAAATGGATAAAAAATTGAACAAATTGAAATTCTGGCATTTTTAAGAAATGGGACGATTGAGGAAGAGTTGGATTTCAATTTGCGCCTTGAGGTTCAAGAAAGGTAATTAATATTGTAGACCCACAGTTTAAAAATTTACTTCACTGTGGCCACTACTAGTGCGTTTTAAATCTTGAAATGGACACTACTGGTGTTTACCTTACACAGTGTGATCTGAAAATAACCAAATCGTTTAGTAATAGAATAAAATAAGTGAGGTGTAATATATTTTAAAGCTAATATTTATTCAAAATACGATCCATTTAACTCAATACAGGGTCATTCTCCAGAAAATGTAGCTTTTGAACGCAAATATTTTTCTCAATTTCAAAACTTTTTTTTTTTTTTTTTTTCATTCTTAAATGAAAGTGTTACCCATTAGAAATAACCATAAACAATGGTCCAGCTAAATTCCAATTATTTTACTCATAAATGAAAAAATAATAATAATAATAATAATGCCTTGCTGAAATACTGGCAATTTATAATTTTGGTAGACTGTTTAAAATTGATGTATTTCCCCTCCATCATTTATTCTCGCCTCAAAAATAATGACATTGATAAGGTCTGTCATGGAGGTGAGGAATTTTCCATTAATATTGGGCTAATGAATACATTTTTCAGGGAATTTTTTTTTTTCTTCGTTGCTTCAGTCTGCACTCGTTAAGCATATGAAAACATGTTCACTTCTTTTTTTTTTTACTTTAATTTACATATCTGAAGTTCAAGTACACGGATGTGAGAAGTCACAATAACCACACTTAGTTTTTAAAGCAAAATCTATCTTCTTGTTTTACGACAAAAATATCACAACTTCTTTATGGCTGAAAATAAACAAGGGGGCTCCCTTGTATCATGGAAAGTAAAATTTAACGTCATTACAGCAACGTGTTAATGAGGAATGGCATTTTGGGTTTAGGTAACGAAGGTGAGAATTTATTATGTGACATGACTCCTTATCCTACTAAAATGAACTAAAACACAATATTAAAAAAATAAATATACTTAAACAATTAATTTTTGAGATACTTGTGAAAGGAATAATAAATAAGTATATACTTTTAATTAAACAAGTTATTAAGCAACATAAACAGTCACACGAGGGGTTTGACATGCCACGTACGTGAGAATTCGCATGCTGTGAACTAAATCTTCTATACATATAATAAAATAAGATGTTTGTGTGTGTGTGTGTGTGGCGCGCATCCCGGGAAAACGGTAAGGCCTAGAAAGATGAAATTTGGTATACTGTTGCAGTTTTTGCTGAAAGATGTGCACCTCGGGCTACGATTTTTGATATTTTTAATAGAAAAAAAGTTATTTAATGTTTTATGCGTTTTTTTGCACTTTTCACCTCACAGACCCCGAACCAATCGCACCACACAAATATTTTTTGTACTATGGTGTAAATTTAATTTTAAATATGATGAAGGAAAAATTTTTGAAGATGGAGCAATTTTTGTATTTTTTATAAATTTTTGAAAAAACTTTTATTTTGCATTTTTTTCTGGGTTTAGTTTTTTTCGAAACTCATCCTGCAAAAAGTATTGAGCCCTCAATTCCAAAATTTTAGTTAATAATAGTAAAAACATTCCACCCCCTTCAGAAGAAAAAAGTTTTTAAAATACGCAAAAGTTTTTTTTTTTTTTTTTACAGTTTTTTAAATGCAGAACACGACGCGATCTGTAAGCATTGCCGGCCGAGTTCCGCACTTCCTCATCACGTGACCTAACTGATATCGTTTGCTTTCTCTTCACTTTTTTTTTTTAACGTTCAGAGATTTCTCCCAGATCTTTATTTTTCTAACTTTTTTTTTTCTGGACTGTTTGCTATATTTATTTTTGGTCAAATATTTTTGCGCATTTTAATTCAATAAAAGCGGTGATTTTTTTAAACTTTTGCAAGCGCTGCTTTTTGGACACTACAGGTAACATAGAGCCTTTTTTTTGCGTGTAATTTTAAGTAAATAAATAAAGCCCGCGGTTTTTTGCATGATTTTTGTAGGGACTGGTGGTTATGTTTGGTAGATAGAGAGATGATAATTAAGTGGGCAAAAAATGTTTTTTTTTTATATATAAAAAGGATTGTTAATTACTATCAGAGGTAGATAGAGAGAAAGAAAGGTGGACAAATATAGAGGTGGATACAGTAAATCGACAGTAAGAAATAGAGGAACTTCAACGGGTGATCAATAGCCCCCCACCCCCCCACACACACCATGACTTTGAAAAAACAATGCTTTCACATAAAAGTGGAAATGCTTTTTGTTATTTTCCGACAAAAGATGCATGAAGAGTATGCCTTTTGTGCCTTCCCTCCCCCTCCCTGAAAAATATTCCAAAGGACATAACGGGAGATCTAGAAAATACTTTCTTCAACACAAAATTTTATTAAGCGGCCGCCGATGGCGGCAACCCTTGCGTAAAAAGGCAAATGTTAATATTGATGTATAGAGAAAAAGATTGATTAACACCATCGACAATTTTTTTTAAGCAGCCGCCGAAGAAGTCAACATTGGCGTAAAAAGCGAATGATAATATTGTTATATAGAGAAAAACATTGATTAATGTTTGTCTGATACATCTTAACGATCTGAATCTAAATTTCAACTAAAACATTAAAGTTAATATTTAAAAATAAATATTTTTTACCCAAAATTTTGGATACTCGTTACATTTTTACAATAACTCGAAAAGTTTTTGGCGTATAGTAATAAATAAGGTATCAAATTGTTCAGAATTAAACTGTGCATAACATATATTTTTTCCAGAAAATCGAAAATTTTGAAGTTTAAAGGTCCTTAGACCCCTTAAAAACCCCACGTTTCGTGGCCACTACCTTTGCCCCTCTTTTTCAGATTTCACACTTTAGTGGAAATATGAATATTCATTAATGGCTAATTGTATTTTCCGCGGATTATTTTAATCGAACTTTTTCGTTAGTTAGTGGCTTGTTTTTTCTTTCACGAGTTATTTTACATTTAATGGCTTAGTTTGATTTCTTGGTGGATTAATTTTCGTTTAATGGAAATTTTAATCTTGTAAAAATGCTTGTTTTGCTTAAAAATTCATTAAAAAAGACAAAGTAAAGTATGGTATCGCCAAACAAGTAGTATCTTTGCATTAACAATGGCGGCAGTGAATGAAATGAAAAATAATCCCTAAATACGGGAAATCAGAAAAGTACCAAACAACGATGAAATTAAAATTCAGTGACCTATCCTGCTTAGTAAACAGTCAGGAAATCGGTTTTTAATGGCAATGACTATAAAACGGTGATCGAAACTTTAAGGAGGTTTAGAGTATTGCAATAAATCCTTTTACTCGTTTTGGTTCGGAAGGTGTGAAGATTTCCGATGTTCTTCGAAATCATTCCAAATTTTCTGGCGATAGAAATTTCAATTTGGTTCTTAAATAGACTGGTATACGGTCTGGAAATCTGTTTCCTCTAACAACTGTTATAGTTGGCAAACGAAAGTTTAGCGAGATTCCGAATGTCGCCAACGACATTCACAAGTGAATGTCTCTAAATATGTATAATTTATAGTAATATATTACTATTAGAACAAAGAGATGAAAATAGTTGACCAAGAACAAGCATTATATAATCTTTGTTGTAAGAATAAGAGCTACAATCAGACCATATAGTCCCAGAACTTCTGCGAAGATGAGGATGAGTAAGAAACCTACATAAATACTGGATTCTTGAGCTACAGCTCTCACTCCTGCTTCTCCAGCAATACCAAGTGCATATCCAGCTCCAAGGCCTGTTACGCCGACTGTTAAACCAGATCCGAGATGGAGAAATCCAGTGTACATCGTATATCCTTCAACCGAAGGTTTAATGCCATCGATGATCAAAATTGAAGCAATGAGCCCATAAATAGCAATGATGCTGCTCATTACCACGGGAATCAGTGTTTTCATTATTACATGTGGGGCTATTACCGTGGCAGCTGAAATTGCTGATCCTGCTTTCCAAGTGCCATATGCGGCACCAAAAGCACTTAAGATCATTCCTGCAGAGGCTCCAAAAACACCAAAAAAGGGTCCGTAAATGGCGTCTTTCTTATCCATCAAAGTCAAGTTTAGAAAAGCGCAAAAGAAAATGGCTAAAACCAAGCAGAAAATTACTCGACGTTAAATCCCGGTTATCACAGATTTGCCATTTCAACTGCGCTTGCGTGCGGACAGTAATTAATTTTAGCAAGATTTTGTCAGCTAGCATTTTAAATTTGTTAATAAATATGAGATGGCAACAGATAAAAATTAGAAATCACAAAGCTTTCTCTGATTTAGTTTTTAGGCCCCGGTAAAGATTGACTTTTGCGTCTTAATAATTAATGGATTCTGATTTTTCTATCAAACAAAGGCCCTTTTCAGGACCAAATTTTTAACCCCAGAAGAGCGTACTAGAATTGCAGCATCACTTCTAATACAAAGCCGAACCCCCAATTAAAAAAAAAAATGTATAATACTAAACTGTTTACACATATCGTAAATTTTTTGCAAAAGACGGACTCATATTCCAATCATTTTTGAAGTACACAACGTGTTTTACGTTATATCCAAACTTGTATATTTCCAAACCAATAAATATTAAAGTTTCATTTTTTTCTTTACATTATAAAGATTATCAGTTATTCATATCCGTAGTTTTATATAATATACTAGCAAAAATACCCGGCGTTGCCTGGTTCAGTAATACATGTGAGAAACAATCGCTACTTGCTTTCGTTTTCTGTTTTAACTGAAAGAACACAAAACACACCGCTTTGACGTGATTAAAAATCGAGCTTCTTCCTTACCCATAAAAGTAAAATAGCAATAAGTATTATGAACGAACGAATATTCATTTAGAAAAGAAAGCACGAATTTAAAAATATAAAAATTTGAAGAATCTGCAAAATATGAACTAACAAAAACGAAGATCACTAAAAAAAAACCAGGCGCTTTATTTATTTAAATAGTACGCACACACACCAAAAGAAAAGAAAAAAAAAAGCTCTCTACTATGTTTCCTTAAGTGTGCAAAAAGTAGAGTTAATGTTTAAATGACTTTAAACTCTTGTTTGCTCCGGAGAGGCCTTGATTCAAAACTTTCATTATGATTAACTTTTAATATTGCTGTTGTAAGGCAAAGAATTTTCGAAACAATGGGTTTAATCTTTAACCATTTGATGTGGGAATTACACGACATTTACTGTTTTCGACCACGACGTTTTTAAACTAAGTCTTTTAGCAATAAATTATAGCCTAAGTTGTTCCCCGATAATGTAGCTATCTATGGTGAAAAAATGGTTAAAATCCCTCCAGTAGTTTTGAAGTTTACCCCGGACATCCGGACAGAGATTAGTCCTTTATGTATAAAGATTACGAAATCGCTGTGAAAATTTCCTAATCGCATTCATTAATTTGTTGGGATTCTAGCTCAGCCTAAATATAAACAAGCAACACAAGCAAAGCGAAATCTTATGACAGAAAGCACAAAAAGCGTCTGTAACTGCGTTTGTACAGACGTATAAGTACGTATGTTTAGCACATAAAGCAGAAAAGGTAAGCCATACAAAGAAATTTTGTATATAGTTTCTGTGTAGAATCCAGTTGTGTATCTCCATCTTTAGTTGCAATCGGATGTTTCAAAAGACTTTTTTCTTCGTTTTTTGTGCCAATTTCAAAGCAAACTGACGTATCTTCATACGTAGACAACTACTGGACGATGTATCGTCAAGTCTGACAAATGTGACACCAGAAACTGAGATGTCGAACCTAGTGTCAGTTAAGCGATATTTAGCAAGATCCCCATTGTGTTTAAGAGCTCATGGAAGTTAAGCTTCTGTGCTTCTTTTTAGTTTTGCATGAATGTTTAGATAATAGAAGGAATTAGGAAAATTAACTCATGAAAATAACTTTCTAGCACTATAAATATCGCGCAGTTCCTTTGTTTGAAATTATTTCCTGTTGTTTCGCCGATTTGCCAATTAAGAGTTTCATGACTCCAGTGGCTGAAGTGGCAGAGCACAGTGATCTTTGACAATGCTCTCGAATTATGAATCCGAGGTTGAATCCTGACCAAGGCATGCCAGCTATACTATTGGTACGGTATTTATAAGTGGTTAGGAACTCCTTTTTTTCGGCGGTGAGTTTCCCAGTGATCGAAAGAGGGCACTTGGCATTCGGTATGCTTAGCATTATACAGGCAGACTAGACGGTCAGTCCTGTGGGTTTCACTACGTGCAGTGGATGGTCAGTTGTTTGTGTTGCAACCAAAGTACAAATCGTTCTAGATTGGATGTACCCAACCTTTTTTTTTTCGCGGGCCGTGTGTACCTCATGTTTAGATGAGTCTCGCGGGCAGAACAAATATAAAATTTAATTATAGTGTTTAAATTTTATCTAGATACTATGGGAAAATAAGGGAAATGAAAGACAATTACAAACCAAAAATTGCTGTCATCATTCCAACTTGCTTATTTAATTAGTACGAAATTTGCATCTATTTAAAGAAACCTATTTACGACTACTTCTCTTCAAATTTCTAACAATCATTCATAACACCGAATAAAAAAGATCAGTAGTTTTGGAAGGTTTCAGGATAAATGTTTCGTTTAACATTAAACACCACGATAGACCACATGAATCAGCATTGCTGGTCGCCGTAAAGCATTAGTACACAGTCTTTGACGTCAAAACACTTGGTGACGATTGGAAAAACTGCCAAGAGTCTCAGTAATTGAAAACTTCCCGTAAGTTCGTCGAAGTTCAGGGATATCTGAGTAATACGTAAGGGCTAAGAAGGGTATACGTTTTAAAGAAGATGTTGTGCTTTAAAACGTTGAAACGACAGGCCTCTATGGTCTATTAAAGAAAGTCAATAATTTTTAATCTGGTACAAGACAAAACTATTCGTATGCAACTTTTTCTGGTGATTTATAGTTTCCAAAATGGTTGCGATTCAATCCTAAATTATGTGCAACTATTGCATGTAGGGTAATGAATCAACTGCTTTTTTTTTTTCTTTTCAGCAAAATATATCATGTTGACAACGGTACTTGACGAAAATGCGTCGCAATATAACTGTTTAAAACTCAAGATAAACCATGCTTTATTCTACGGAAGATATTAACTTCCTGTTTTGGTGAAAACACGTGCCACTATCAGTCTAAAAATCAAGACTAGTCTGGTTTTTGAATGTGAAATAAACTTAAAATGTAGAATTAAACATAGTAAATAAAACGGCAACGATGCAAATGTCGAGAAAAAAATGGTTTTTTCCTTATTAAAATGATTATGATATTTTCCCCCTTTCCCTTCACCTCCGTTCTTTTTTACCGTAAGGGGGAAAATGTTCTAAAGATGTATTTTTTCCACTCTTTCCAATAAAACCAAATTTCAGTTGATACTATTTCCATTAGAAACATTCATTTTTGGTTAAAAAAATTTAAATTCTAACAAAAGTAAGACCTGTTCATCTTTTTATTTCGAAACGTACTATAAACCTTTCCAGTACCGACCTAGACAAACTGTAAAGCTTTCAACGACATCGGGTCAGAAGTTGCCAAGTTACTTCGGACATAAAAATTTGGAGTTTGTATTTTATTTATCTAAACATGTATGTATTATTTATTAATTAGTTTGATTCACTACTTATCTTTCTTTTTCCTTCTTTTCAATTTCAAAACCTTCTCCATTTCGAGAACAATTTTCAAAGTACATTAAATGTGAATAAGAAAAAAAAAATAGTATGAAAGCATTCATATATTTATCTTTAGATATTTGATAAAATTATGTATTATAAAAGTTTTCTCATAAAAGTAAGAATAGTTTTAATGAACAAAATAATATGGCTGGTTTTATTATTAGTGATGATTACGGAAAGTTGAAAGACTGGGAAATTTTCTTGGAAAACAAGAAAAGTCTAGACAGCTGATCAAAGTAGAAGTTTCTTCAGAAATTCCGAGAAAAGAGCGAAAGTTAAATATCTTTAGAGGTATTGTCAAAGAAATTAGAGCATTATAAAAATATGTATGTAAACGAAGTTGAAAATTGTTAGCTTATTCAAATGTTAAATCCAATACTGTTGGTTTGTGAAAACAAAAGAGAAAATTGAGGTGATAATTATATTTTAGAAATTTATTTGAATAGCAGACTTTTTTTGGTGATATTTTTTTTCTTTTACAAAACTATTTTTAGTTTTATTGCTAGTTAATGATTTTTTCACTAATGCAATCAAATAAATGTAATGTAAATAATACAAAAAACAACTATTTCAACTTATCGAAACGCTGTGGTAGTTGCAAACAGTTTTTAAAAGCTGGGATGCTAATTGTTCATTATGTTTCCGCTGTCTTGCTAATTCCCGTCACTTTGAGTAAATAGTTTCATATTTTTATTTAGCATACAGAAGATATCCGTATGGATTTTTTTCTTTTTTTTCAACATAGTTCAGCTTTTAATTTTTCCACATATCTATTCTAAGTCTCATGCTAGTCACAGTGATTACAACAACAAAATGCTTCCTGAAATATGAGGAAAATAGTTCATCATAGTGGATGTAGTGCACTAGATTGTTTTAAAAAAAATAAACGTTTTTAATACGTTTACTTATTTTTTTAAACATTCGGTTTTAGCATTTGCGCTTAACGTCACAGTTATTTGATTACTATATTAACATATTTTCTAAAGTCCAGTTAATGTCGTAAGGGTGGAAATTTTGCATTCACGACTTTTGCTGAAAATATCTTTTTTTGGGAAAACAAAAAGCCACGGCAACTCAAGCCATATGAGCTATATTAATAAACAAATACTATGTGCATAAAATTTTATTGAAATATTCAAGGAAGTCGAGGCATGTTGGCGAACTTTTTAAACTTTATTTTTCAAAGAATGTAAATGCAGTAGAAAAACTTTTTTTATTGCTTGGATGATTTGATGAGTTGATTTGTATGTTGAAGTAAGTGAAGTATCTCATCAAAAACAACCCTGTTGTAAAAATTTCTCCGCCAAGGAAACCTTTAACTTTTCCGCACAAAAAAAGAAAACCTGCATCCTTAACCCAAAAACCCTCAGCCATAAAAAGTTATGATATCTAGTTTGCCCGCCAAGTATCTGCCAAACTACCATCCTCCCTCTTCTCCTTTATCATCACAGCTACTTCCATTAGAACCTCCTCCCACCTTCAACTCCTCAGAAATATGGATAGATCTTTTAAATTGTTTATCTTGTTTGGCGAGAAGCTTTTTGCTCACCAAGCAACCACTTCACTTTTAAAAATATTTTAAATGTGAATGTGTCAGAAGATCTATACAATTTTACTCGATGTCAAATCGCGGGTATCCCAAACTTGCCATAGCGAATGGAATGCGCATGTTGCGCGCGGACTAAGCTCATTAAAAGTCTTGCTTAAATTAATTGCAAAAAATTTTTCAGCAAACAAATTACTGCAAAGCACGGATATCCACACACGTATTTCATATATTTTCATTTCATTATGTGTTGTTTGTGAAAAATGCATTAATTTAGAAAATAAGCAAACCAATACAAAAGTGCTATTTTTCGCTTTCAATTAAAAAGTTATATGTGCCATATTCTTATGCGTAGTTTCATATAATTTGTCACGTAAAATGTTGTAATAGTTTAACCCCAGTTCCGCGCCGACATTTAAAATTTCTTCCCTCCATAAATATATCAAAACTGAAAAACAGGGGGAAGGAAATTTCGTATCGGCAAGACTTGGGGTGGGGGGGGAGGACTGCTTTCTAATCTCATTCATTAATTTGTTTCTCTGCTTAAGTATAAACAAACAACGTAGCTCATTGGGCTTTCTACTGCGCGCATGCGCAGTCGCTGTGGCAAATTTGTGATATCCGCGATTTAACGTCTAGTTGCAATTGTTGGATATGTTTTATTAGTCTTGATTGAATTTCATTTCCAAAGACAACTTTTGAATAATTGTTAGATCTTAGATCTGTTCTAGCATTGCAATTGCAGTCAGAGATTAACAAACCCTATAAGCTGAGTGTAAGTACACATGAATTTAGGGGAAATTAGTGATTTTCAAACTTTAAATATTCCGGCCCATGATGTCCCTGGGGGTTGAATTTTTGTATATGTACTCAATGGTCCCCCAAGAATATGTATACAAAAAATCATTACCGTAGTCCCCCGGGGGGCAAGGCCGTATCCAGAAATTTTTTTCGGGAGGGGACCGGATTAGCACATTTCCCTAACACGCACACACATATAGTATACATAGACACACCAAACGCATAAAAATGTTATCATAGAAGACTTTTTGTCTCGATTTTTAATGATTCCACTGTTTGAACTGTTGTTATTTTATTTTAATTTCTTATTATTTTTCTTATTCAGCTTGTAGTAGTAAGGATAACAGGAGAGTGTCCCTTTAAGTCGGATGTAGAACATCCATAATTTCAGGGGGTCCGGGGGTTTTCCCCCGAGAAATTTTTGAAAAAAAAAATCTGTATTTTGAGGCCTTATATTAGGTAATTGAGACTACAAAAATATGAAAAAAAAATAGGCAAACAAAGTCTTTCAAAAGTTATACATTCTTTTGCAAATCAAGATCAAACAAAATAAAAATTGCTTGCTCGTCAAATCATGGAAATTAATGGACAGAGAGGAAAAACAAGAGAGGAGAAAGGAGAAGCACCCCGTCATCTGCTCATATCGGCTTTTAGTGAAGTTCGTTTTTGATCACTAACCCTACTCCCATTTTTTTTCCTTTAATGCCCTACATTATGAAAATTCTACAAAATAATTTAAAAGAAATGGCGTAGACATTCAGAAAATAAGAACAAAAGAGTAATATTCTGGCCACTTGGACAATTCATACTTTATTTTCTTGATAAGATACAAAATTGAAGAACTTTTCAAGGAATTTCAAAAACTTAAATAATTTTCAAAGACTCTCGAACAGTTGAAATTATTTGAAGCTCTTTATTTACACTTTTCAGAAGTTGATTGCACAGTCTTACAAAATGATTATAACTTTGTAAGACACACCCGTTTTAAGTTAAAAAAATAAATGCAACGAAATATTTCTCGAAACAAACTTTTTTTTTTCAATCACAAGTAGTGCAGAAAATGGAAGAAAGTAGAGTAAGTGTTATTTTTTTTCTCATACTTAAGGTATTAACATTATGCAGTAGAGGTAAGAAAAAAAAAACAAGCAATAACAAAAGAACTCCCATGATACTGAATTCGGCATTAAATAAATGCAAGGCATGAAACATATCAGTCACAAAAATGATCTTGAAAATTATGCTACAGAAACGCGAGAATCGTGATTTTTGCATTTTTTACTCAGGATGTATCAAGGAGCTAAATTTGGCACATCTTGGTAACAAGATACTCGCCTAATCGGAAACTAGAGGCCCAGCCTTTGGGGAGTCCCCGGTTCGAAATCAGTACAATGTAAGTTTTATAAAAGTTCTAGGGAGAGGAGGGCAGGGTCGTGCACACAGGGGAGAAGGGACACTTGACCCGGGCCCGAGCTTAAATGGGCCCAATATTTTTAAACCTAGGGTTGAAAATATGGGTAAACAATATGGAGGGGGCACAAAAAAGACATTTGTGACAGCCCCAAAATTTCTGTGCATGCCCCTGGAGGAGGAAGTGCACAGAAGTCAGTTTGGTAGACTTGGAAAACAACAAACTGACAAAGGGCCTGCCTTAACCCTGGACTGCCCTGAATTGAAACGGGAAAGCGAGCAGGAAGTCCTAATTAAAAGTCTAAATTTCAAGTGTGCCTAGCGGCTAATGAGAACTAGAACTGCTTTTTCTGTATTTCTTCAAAATATTATAAATTTTGAATAGTAGCAAAATTAAGAATAAAAAAAAACTTCGTTATTTTCCTTTTTTGGCATTAGGAATTAAAAAAAAAATTTAAAAAAACCTTTTGTTTTACGGTACAAAAAGTTTTGGGTTTCGGGGGGGGGCGGGCCCGTCAGGCCCCCCCTCTGGATACGGCTCTGCCGGGGGGCTGTGATAGAACCCCGGGAAGGTACAATTTGGGGGGTAAAAACGAGGGGGGAAGGGGAGGGGGTCAAATGGCACAAAAGGCACATCAGTAGGGCACAAGGAATGTGTGTGCGAAATTTCAGCTTGATTCCTTTTTTCGTCTGGGCTGTAGCCCCTGTCAAAGAAAGCGAAAACTTTTTTGAACAGCGATTTAATAACTTTAATACCTCTTTCCCCTGATGGTCCTGGGGATTGTATTTTGGTTTTCGGCGTCAGGGGCCACTAGAGATTGAGTGTACTAAAAATCAACTCCGGGGGTTTTCATGGGGCTTAGATACAGAGGGGTGAAAAACCCCAATTTGTTCTGTCGTGTAATCTTGTTTTTGGTCGTTTTTATTATCTTGCTTCTTTGGCGGTGGATTTGCTTCTGTTAATTGCTGACGTTTGGTTTCCTTGGCGGGGCGGGACGCTCTTGCGTCCCATGATAAGGTAAGTTAGCGAAATGAGAAAACTCTAAAGTAGACATTTTAAAAAGGAAGGTAAAACTTTACAATGAGTAAAATAAAACGAAATTAGTTTTGAAACTTTTTAAAAGTAGGCATTACGCCATAGAAAAAGTTTAACTTCAATTTTATAAATATTGTTGAAAAACGCACACACTATGTTGATTGAACAAAGGTTATATTGATTTTTATAATTCAATATTTCGAAATCTAAGATAATTCATTCAGTAGTACTCCTATATACATAATAACCAACATTACTGATCGAGTAGCGCTCTAACGTCACCAACAATGAAAATTGAGTCTTAGCATATGTGTAGGCATTATTTCATTGTTGGAGCATCTAAAATTCAGTAATTTCAAGTAAAAAGGTAATGGTCTCACGACGTTTCTTCATATTTAATAGCTGCCAAATAGTAAAATAAATTTTCCGTCGATTATAAAACGATCTGCTAAAGCGTAATTGTGTTATCGAATTAAAAAGCTGATCACTATTATAATAGAAGGAATTTAATTTTGTTTAAGCTTTTTATTTCTTAAAAATTCTTTTCAGGAAGGTTTCTTAGCACGTGTCATAAAAATTACTTATTATCATTTTCCAACAAGATTTCTTTTTGAAGTTTTTCAGCATTGTAAACAAAAAAAAAATGTAATTTTTTCTCTCTTTCTTGCAGTCCACGAAATGCAGTTCTGAGTGTTTTACAAATTTCTACTTGAACGCTAAAATTCTTTTATATTCATGAACAAAAAAAGCGAGAAAATGGTACTTGACTTCAAATTTGCAGCTTGTTTTATTAGAAATCATGAACATAATGAAGCCAAAACTGAACAAATTCTGGCAAAGAAAGTTCAATATAATGCTTCTTTTGAAAGCTATAACAAGCGGTGGTTTCTAAAATTTCAAACATACGGTACAAATAACAAGACAAATAATGAGAAAAATAACAAAGATAATCTGAAAGGAAACATCATTAAAATACCATAAAAATACAGCAAAACAGATTTGCAGATCTAGCACAAATGCTTTGAGTTATTCAAAAACATCTAAATTTGTTTGAAGCAAAGAGGTATGTAATTCAAACTAGTACGTGCTTTTGATTAAAAACTTGAGCATTCACAGCTCATTAAAATGTAGAGATAAGAAATTAATGTTTCCGTGTTACTAGTAATGATAATTTTCATTTAGGCATTATATCGCCGTTATTTACTTTTGAAAAATAGAATTATTTTAATGAGTATCAATCTACCGTATGCCATTCAAGATATTCTTTCCGCCCGAGATCTTTTTGTACTGCATGGAAGTATTTGAATTTTGACATTTTTTATAACTTATTTTCTTTTTTGATTTACATGCATTTAGATTTGTATTTTTCTTCTGCCTATATTGAGATATAATAAGGATTTTTCTGTTATGCTGCTATTGCTAAAAATAGATGAACTCATAAGAAGAGTATTCACGAAGTGATACACATTCTTTAGGTTATTAGAATTTTTTCTATGATGACTTTTTCATGATTAAAAAAAATAAATAAATAAAATGTATTTTCCAAACGTCTAAGTACAAACACTGATAAGGCGAAATACAAAATGATTGCAATAAATCAACTAATTCTTAGTGAGCATAAGTTAGCTTTGAAAAACTCTTAATTAACCACATATATAATTGTATATCAAAAGTAGAAGTTCAAAGGCTGGTTCAATATCTCACAATTTACGTCTCACACTCATAGCTTCTATCTTTACCTTACCGGCAAGTATATGTTAAAAATACTTTTTCAGAAAAATAAAATGTGTCGCCTGGTAGTAGAATTTTTAAACAAATTATTTTGGGGAAAAATGAATTTGACATCTTGAATTCAAGTTAAGTTTTTCTCAATCACGCATTGCAATAGGACCCTACTCGTTGGGCTTATTGTTTATAGAAAAGGCTCCCGTCCCTCAGAATCGACTTTATTTTTGCCGTGAGCAGGTAAAGGCAGTAACTGCAAAATTTTCATTCTTATTTTTTTGCATTTTTTGTCATCTATTGTGCGTTTGTTCATTGTACAAGCTTGCTTATTTGTTTTCTTTTGAAAAAAAAAAAAAGTCTGATTCCAACATTTTGTGTAAGCAAGTGACGTAACTTTTGGCACAAACATTTCGCCCTCTGATACTTGGACATCTGTTTTACAGCTATTCAGTAACACAGTAGAATAAAAAATAATTTTTACCAGTATGATGTTGCATTAAACATCACACTGCAAATCGAGCTATAAAGAGAGTTTTGATGCGCTTATTTTATCGATTTAAATTAAATTTATTTCTAAAATCCAGTTACATTTGAAAAAAATGTGTTTGATGAGCCATGCAATTTAATACTGAACTCTCCGATTATTTTCTTTAACTGAAAATTCATTCATTTTGCAATTGAGCTTTTATTTTCACTACATTTGACGATGACTGGTTAAAACATAAAAATAAAACATAGTTTAAAAATAGAAGTAACTGCTACTGGCTATCACTAACAAGGAAAGGAAATATATAGTATAAGTTTTTCCTCATATTACTCGTATTTATTTTAGCTAAGATACAGTTGAATCATTTGCTAACGACGATTTTATTGGTTTAAAATGAAAAAAAAAAGCTATAATTTGAGGCAGTAAAAGCAAGTCCCGATTAATTCCTAATTTTTACTTTTCTACTCTCATATAGAAACCAGAGGACATAGAAGTAAATCAGTGATACAAAGAAATGTTATTCCAGTGATATTTTCCACTGGCAAAGCACCAGACAGCTGCTCAGTTTAGTTACAAAATTAGGAGCTTCCTATCCTTGAATTGTTTACCGAATTTTAAATTCATCGCAATGTTGTAGGTGTAGTTAGGGTGCTAACAATAAAAAGACGTCGTCTAAAAAGTTCCCATAAGACAAAAGCATATACTATTGCATTTATATGACACGTCTGAAATTTATTGTTCTTATTATAATAAATAATCAGTTTCTTAAAGATACGGCCGCACAGTGGTTCGAAACGACGAAAAAGCGGAAAAAATTCAATAACTTTGAATATTCTCAAAAAATGCTTTGGAAAATTGTTAAAATTGTTGCATGGTAATATTTATCTCCATGCTTGCTGATCGTATTCACTGTGAAACCCCGATTTTACGTCCCTCGAATCTACGTTTTCCCCACATTTTACGTTTTTTATCATCAGGTCCCAGTTTTTCCGTACACTAATAATATTAATTTAACCCGGATGGAAAGTTTATTATTTATGAATTTCCCGCATTTTACGTCTTTCCTTGGCAGTTAAAAAAAAGAAGAGAAAAAATGTTTTAAAATTAAGAAAAGTGTTTCCCTCTGTGCATTTTTAAACATAATCCACTCTGTTGAAAGTTAATCCATGAAAACAGAAACGCGTCTGCTCCATCCGTAGCTTACCTTATGAACTTTTCGGCCGCCAATGAAGTTGAACAAGAAGAAGAGGAAACACAACTCGTTTCTTCTTTCAATACTGCATTTAAGAGCTTAATAATATAGTGAAAAACTGTTTTCTTTATCATAAAGATCAGAAAAAAAAACTTTAGAAGATGCTGTATTTACTTTGGATTCAATGACTCAATATTACTGACTATTTTCAACCTAAACGCCCGAATTCGTTACTTAATGTGTTAGAATAATCTAAAGTGGTGTGTATAATAATGTTCTTTTCGTAAAATATCGTATTTTTACATTTTATAAGAGTCATCGTAGCAACTTTTATTACTATTTTTGTTTTCTTATCTGATTTTTGCTTTTTATACATTTCCCGTATTTTACGTTTTCCCATATTTTATGTTTTTGGGTTTGAATTGACGTTTTCCCAATTTTATGTATTTTATGTTTGATTCAGGCCTCTGAGAAACGTGAAATCGGGGTTTCTGTGCAGTTCAAATTCATTTCTGTTTTTAGTGAAAAATATAAATTAAATCTGTCGTATGCCACACGCATGCATTGCATGTATATTGTAATTGATACCCTCGAACAATATTTTCTGGCAATGTTGACAAACTGAGAACAGCTTTATACTAGAATGATTTCGAAAAGGAAATCAGAAATTTCAAACGTCTAATGATTTTCTAATTTCATTGTTTTGCGAACAGAATGGTTATTTAACTTTTTATATAGAATTCTGTATGGGTTTTAAAAATTTCTTTCTCATATGTACCTTCTTTAAAGCCAAACGGGTCCGAAAATTGTTATTTTCAGGTTACTACTGCATTGCTTGTAGAATAATGCTCCGCATTAAGCCATAACAACGTAAATCTGTTTTAAAAAATCCTCTATATTTATTGATGAATGTTTCAAAAGCCCCAACTTTCGGAAACAGTAAACAAACGTTTTTAGGCTCTCCTGAAAGGTAGTGAAATTGTGACATACGTTAGTCTGGAGCATGTCAAATTGGATGACCAATTTCTTTGATAAAAAAGCAATTTACCCCCGTCATATCGCTACAAGTTATTTTCTAACTTATTATATTGGTATTCGTAAATAGCGAAGATCAAACAAAAACATCTGCCACGACTGCAGTCGCAGGTGGTCGCAGCTAAAATGTTGTTGTTTATTTACAGGAAGGATTAAACTATTGATGTATGTAAACTTTAGCCCACCGGATGCCGCCGATAAAAGTATATTCCACAATACTTTTCATTATATTTTTAAGAAAATAATGTTTTTTATTTCATGTAGTTTTCAATTTTGATGAATTTTTAATTTTTAACTACAATGTAATATGCATCCTATAAGTGTGAAAAACCTATCAGAAATGACTTTTATTAAATTTTAGTCCTCCTTATTGAACGAATGAATTAAAACTGAAGTATAAGGCGTACGTCCGAAAAAAGTAAAAACATAATTGTTCAACAATCTGGGCTTATTTTTGTAAAAACAAATTTTTTTTCTCAAAAAACTCTTATGGAGTAAGTTCTACAACTCAAATGCTAAGTAATTACGGCAAGAAATATTTTTTATCTTAAAACTTAAAAATGGCTATTTTTCCGCCCTTGAACTACTGTGGGCCGTACACATTCTCCCTTAAGTTTGTTAATGAATACATTCAGAATAGCTGAAGCAGAATAACTTGAACTCGCTCTAATAATGTCGTTCCAAATTCCTCTGCTAAAATTCAAGAAACATATATTATTTACTTTTGAAGTGAAAGCAAAAAATTACAGTATTTTTAGCTGCACATATTTATTATTTTTTTTATTGCATCAAGAGTTTTTTCGAACAAAGTTTGTTTGAAGCAAAGCCACTTTTGAGTTCACGATTTATATTGACCTAAAGTTTCCCCGTAGGCACAAATTTTAAAGGTTTTTGAACAGTTCAAAACTCAACAAAAAATTGTACAAATCAAAATATTTTTTCTATACTTATTCTTCATCGAAGGCTATTTCCTACATAGTTTGTTTGAAGTAAATCCGTCATTGAATCTATATTTGCCTTAATTTTCCAGCAGGCACAAATGGCATTTTTTTTTTTTTTTTTTGAACTGTGTGAAACTGAACAAAAAAAATTTTCAAATCAAAATGATATTTCCCATACATGTTTTTCATCAAGGGCTATTTCTAACATAGTTTCTTTGAAGTAAATCCGTCTTTGAGTTCAGATTCTATATTTGCCTTAAATTTCTCCGTAGGCAATATTATAAAGTTTTTTTTTTCTTTTGAACTGTTGCTCAAAATTGAACGAAAAATTGTTCAAACCAAAAATATTTCAATCGGGTGAGCCCGGAATACAAAGTTCCAATTTAAACTGCAGCAATCCGGAACAATAGAAGACATTTTTGCCCTGTTCTCTGACTAAAAGTGGGGCGGGGTAGTTTCCTGAGATATGTGTTATTTTTACTATTTCAGTGGTTTCAAATTTAAAGCAACGAGTTTTGAACTTATTCAGTTTAAGGAGCCAGTGAAAAAGCACGATACGTCCGATTAAGTGATACAATGAGGCGTGATATAGCGAAAGGTTTCTGCATACCCATCTCCATACCCGAATTTACATTTTAAAATCAACTATTGCAGTGAAGTTCACGAAGTACAAAATGCCTCACAATGATATGGTAATGTCAGAATGATAATTCTAAAAGATCTAAGCCAGCTCAGTAACCAAATTATTTGTGACTGGAGTTATTAAATTGTTTAGAGCGCTGGAGAACAAAATTCCTGTGCAGCATAAAAAAAGTCCAAATTGACCAAAGTTTCCCTACTTCTTCTTGATTAACTTACTTCAACTTTTCTACAATCTTTTGCCATCACCGTAAGCGTGGAACAAACCGGAATTGCCAATAGTAAGACGGGCAATGCTGCAATTCTGCACCCTCTAAGTCGGTGGGGGTTCTCATTTGCAAACACCAACTACCTCTCTTTTACGCAGCTGGTTATATGAATTATGCTAAATATGCGGACATATACTTGCAACACTATCTGAAACTTTTGAGTACATTAAGCGATAAAAAAAATTTGATGACATCAAACATCAGCTATCCAACGATCTAACGCAGTGACAAATTCAGGTGGTCTAGAACCTGTAGTGATTCAACGATAGAACAAGTCTTGACGAGAGCAATGAGCAATACAACAATAGAATGCTAAATATTTACACCTTTTTGTCTCTCAGTTTGGAAATCACAATCCGTTTCTAAAGCCCCCAGAAGTAGTGGTATTGCTCGCTGATGATAAGGAGAGTTGCGATGAGACCTTTAACGTTCGGGTAGTAACATCAAAGGATATTGAAGGCAAACAATTTTGTGGCATTTCTTTGTAAAGGAGGTAAGCAGTTATGTCTTTAGCTTCTGTTACGAGAGTAGTAACTATCTGTAAAGATGTGTAAGCCCAAACCATCTTTTACACCGAATAGTATGAACAGTAAAGATGGAATAACAAGTTGCTAAGAACTTCTGGTACGAGTTATGCGCTGATCCTCCATCAGTATTCGATGAATCTGGTTTCAGGAGGAAAGAAATCCTGTATCGTTAAAGTACTATTATCTGAAGCAAAAGGTTCATCAAACATCACAGAACGAACAGCTGGTGTCATATATGAGGCAGTGAGAAGCAAAGGGATGTAAGTGGACATTTTCAAGTTGTGAATAAAACGCGTTTAAAGATAAGATCCTAGGTAGGCTTTCATTGATTTTCTTTTCTAAATCATGCTGTATAGAAGCAACTACCAGGTTTACTAGTACCATTTCTTGCCTCAAGACAGAGGAGAGGTTCACCAACCATTTGTACTGGTTATCTCCAAATTTTTAATTTTGCCACTTACATCCCTTTGCTTCTCACTGCCTCATTTGTAATAGATGGAAGATACTGCTTGATCATATTTTTGGTAATGATATGTAGGCTTCAAGGAAATAGCCAGCAATGCAGTGTATAGGTCACTTGTAAGTATGGGAAAGCTAGTGTCATTTTTGATGGGTGCAAAGAAAGCACCACAAAAATATAATCTGCGTCCTATTACAACAGCCAAGCCTTCTGCTCTAGAAGACTTTCTGCGTCTCAAATCTTGTGCTTGTTCTGAGGGGTTCATTGGATATAGTAAATGTTTGAAAAGTCTGAATGAGGGACTGAAGTACTCAATTACATGCAACATCTTGATAACGAAGACTTTTTGTTACAAGCTTAGGAGAAATCATTTGAAAACAAAAAACAGTTCAGCGCTATTTTTATGACCATTTAATAAAATGTGCACCATCAGAGGGGGTGGGGAGAAGGATAATATTTTAGTACATAATTTCGTTTTGGGGACGTGAGCTACTGTTCTTATGGGGTGGACAGTCCTGATTTAATGCATTTTAGATTTGCATGAAATAATACTTCTACTTGAAATAAAAGGGGGGGGGGGGGTTGAGGATTTATTTTATTTGGCAGAAGGGGGGGGGGGTGCTGTAGCTTTGAGAGGGGGTGCACCATCGCTCTTGGAGAATGGACACACTTGATTTCTAGCAATTTTCTTAGCATAAAATAATGTTTCCATATGAAATGTATGGAGAGGGGTTCGGGGGTACTGCTTCGTTTTACGGGGATAGGGGAGCTCTGTTGCATTGGTGGTTTATGTCATCCCTCTTGGGGGTCAAATGCCTTTAATTTCATGCTTTAAAATTTAGTATAACATAATATTCTCACTTTAAATTTACTCTAAAAATTCTGGGAAAATATTCAAAACAGCAATTTTTAGATGCCCCCCATTCCAAAACCCGACGCACAATGGGGTGGGACTTCTTACCTGTTCTTATTGGGAAGGTAATAAACAATTTGCACCAGGTTTAACTTTTTTTTTTTTTGGATGTTTGGGTCCGACCCCTATTTTTACTGTACTACTCTTGAAAACCGAATTATGTACAAGAAAATATCTAAAGAAGCCAAACAAAAGCCCAAATGCATCAAAATCTTTTTATGTTTGATTCCAAAAGAACGCTTGAATACAATAGCGAGGTTGCACAGTTTCACGTTTATTATTATTTTTTTTTTCCATTTTAGTTTTGTTTGAATATAGCCATTTAAAGGAAGGGACTAGTATTAAACTCGCGTTTCTAAATTTTATAAAAATAGAAGATTAGTTTAGAATTTGAATAGCTTTTTCAGTGAATGCTTTTGTTTTTCTTAGAATTTTAAAAGAAGCTCACACGATTCCTTGATTTGATATTCAATTTCACTTGTAAATAGTCATAAAAATCAATAAATAAGTTTTAGAATTTCATAATCAATTCTTTTATGAATCAGGATCATAGAATTGGCATTTTTTATGCTCAAGGTTAAAGTACTGAAACCATAAATTGGAGTTTACTTGAAAAAAGACTTGCTTTTTAAAAATAGTTTTTTTAAAACACTTCCACATTTCTTTGATGCAGTTTACTTCGTCGTTACGGATTTATTTCTTGACACATCTGTTTCTGGGAATAGTTCTATGTTTCTAAGAATGTGTTTGAACTGAAACACTTTTAACCGTAGAAAAGTGCCTGTAACTTTAATATTGGCAATAATAAAGTATTTATTATAATATGAGCAAGCAATATTAAATAGACTAGAAAGTCGCCCGACAAGGTATGAAAAGTGAAAATTACTTCTAGTCTTCTACATTTGAGTGAAGCCTTTGCCTGTTTGGTGATATTTTGATAGTTGACACTGTAACCCTAACTCCAGTGGATGAACCCTAAACTCCAGTAGATAGCGTTCATTATTGATCATTTTTTCGTTTCTTTATTCCCTGAAATGAGTCTTACCAGTAAAGCAGTTAAGTTACCGGATCGAGTTCAGCCTTGTTACAATAAAGCCTTCCCCCGCATGTGAAACATTACCAGAAGATATCATCAAATTATCATGCCGTGGGGCGATTTTATTGTTGAAACACGCGCATTACTCGATCATCGGTTATTATATATACTAGCTGCGTGCCCAGCGTTGCACGGGCTACCTAAAAAATGTAAGAGCAGTCCAGTTGATGCTTTTGTAGTACACTGACACTAGTTTCTAACGCGTTAAGGAATAAATAAATGCGCGTAAAGCAAGGTTTGCAAAACACCAGTAAAACATATTTTTGCCAAAAACACCTCATCAACGTTAATAATCGTTATCAGTGATACAAGTTATGAGTACATTTTCAGTCAGCACAAAAGGGGAAAATATATGCATTATCAACTATAATCTTTACTCACGTTAAACTGAATTACATCTGATAGACTATATCGGAAATATTTATGCACAATAACAATCCGCTTTTTTACATAAAATAGTCTACTACCCGGCGTTGCCCGGGTGTTTATTAATGCAACATACCACTCAGATAAATATTTGGATGGATTCTATCCACATGGTCGTACAAGAATTACATCAATCCGTTTTCCAGGTACAAACCCTCAAAGAACTCAAATAACTTGTAAATCACTCATTTACTTTACGACGTGCACGGTCCTCCTCGAAAATGAAAGTTATGTCATGTGACGCGTATTTAACAATCAGGCTTGAACAAAAATATAAAAAAAAACAGAAAAATTTTGCGGCAGATTGCGGAAAACCCCCCCAAAAAAGTAAACAATTTAAATCCCCTGATTACAGGAAAAGCCTCGAAACAAAAACAAGAATTTTACCTGTTCATATTCGAGAAAAAGAAATGGCAACAGATCTTTCTTTTCAATGATTTTCTTCACGCTGTAAATTTTAATAAAAGCGTTCATCCGGAAAGTTGAGTTGAAGCACTGAATAATAATTTGAATGGACGAAAGCCTTCGAAAAATATGGATTTTATTTTGAAATCTAAGAGTCATAATTAATAATTTTTAATCGATATCTCCGCTAATTATTATCGGAGGATTATGTTAAATAGCCAAACATGAAGACGGGAAGATGACGAATCCATCGATACCTGGTTCGATGGTCAGTTCACTGTCGTTCGGGAGAAGAAGCTTGGACATAGATAGATAGATAGATACTCAGATTTTATATGTATAAGACTAGCTGCGTGCCCGGCGTTGCACGGGCTACCTAAAAAATGTAAGAGCAGTCCAGTTGATGCTTTTGTAGTACACTGACACTAGTTTCTAACGCGTTAAGGAATAAATAAATGCGCGTAAAGCAAGGTTTGCAAAACACCAGTAAAACATATTTTTGCCAAAACACCTCATCAACGTTAATAATCGTTATCAATGATACAAGTTATGAGTACATTTTCAGTCAGCACAAAAGGGAAAAATATATGCATTATCAACTATAATCTTTACTCACGTTAAACTGAATTACATCTGATAGACTATATCGGAAATATTTATGCACAATAACAATCCGCTTTTTACATAAAATAGTCTAATACCCGGCGTTGCCCGGGTGTTTATTAATGCAACATACCACTCAGATAAATATTTGGATGGATTCTATCCACATGGTCGTACAAGAATTACATCAATCCGTTTTCCAGGTACAAACCCCTCAAAGAACTCAAATAACTTGTAAATCACTCATTTACTTTACGACGTGCACGGTCCACCTCGAAAATAAAAGTTATGTCAAGTGACGCGAGTTCAACACTCAGGCTTAAACCAAAAAAAAAAAAAAAAGTCAGTGAAATTTTGTGGCAGATTGCGGAAAACCCCCATAAAGTAAACATTTTAAATCCCCTGATTACAGGAAAAGCCTCAAAACAAAAACAAGAATTTTACCTGTTCATATTCGAGAAAAAGAAATGGCAACAGATCTTTCATCTCAATGATTTTCTTCACGCTGTAAATTTTAATAAAAGCGTTCATCCGGAAAGTTGAGTTGAAGCACTGAATAATAATTTGAATGGAGGAAAGCCTTCGAAAAATATGGATTTTATTTTGAAATCTAAGAGTCATAATTAATAATTTTTTAATTGATATCTCCGCTAATTATTATCGGAGGATTATGTTAAATAGCCAAACATGAAGACGGGAAGATGACGAATCCATCGATACCCGGTTCGATGGTCAGTTCACTGTCGTTCGGGGAGAAGAAGCTTGGACATAGATAGATAGATAGATAGATAGATACTCAGATTTTATATGTATAAGACTAGCTGCGTGCCCGGCGTTGCACGGGCTACCTAAAAAATGTAAGAGCAGTCCAGTTGATGCTTTTGTAGTACACTGACACTAGTTTCTAACGCGTTAAGGAATAAATAAATGCGCGTAAAGCAAGGTTTGCAAAACACCAGTAAAACATATTTTTGCCAAAACACCTCATCAACGTTAATAATCGTTATCAATGATACAAGTTATGAGTACATTTTCAGTCAGCACAAAAGGGGAAAATATATGCATTATCAACTATAATCTTTACTCACGTTAAACTGAATTACATCTGATAGACTATATCGGAAATATTTATGCACAATAACAATCCGCTTTTTACATAAAATAGTCTACTACCCGGCGTTGCCCGGGTGTTTATTAATGCAACATACCACTCAGATAAATATTTGGATGGGATTCTATCCACATGGTCGTACAAGAATTACATCAATCCGTTTTCCAGGTACAAACCCTCAAAGAACTCAAATAACTTGTAAATCACTCATTTACTTTACGACGTGCACGATCCTCCTCGAAAATGAAAGTTATGTCATGTGACGCGTATTTAACAATCAGGCTTGAACCAAAAAAAAAAAAAGTCACTGAAATTTTGCGGCAGATTGCGGAAAACCCCAAAAAGTAAACATTTTAAATCCCCTGATTACAGGAAAAGCCTCAAAATAAAAACAAGAATTTTACCTGTTCATATTCGAGAAAAAAAATGGCAACAGATCTTTCATCTCAATGATTTTCTTCACCCGCTATACATTTTAATAAAAGCATTGTTATGGAAAGTTGAGATGAAGCACTGAATAATAATTTGAATGGAGGAAAGCCTTCGAAAAATAGGGATTTGATTTTGAAATCTAAGAGTCATAATTAATAGTTTTTAATTGATATCTCCGCTAATTATTATCGGAGGATTATGTTAAATAGCCAAACATGAAGACGGGAAGATGACGAATCCATCGATACCTGGTTCGATGGTCAGTTCACTGTCGTTCGGGAGAAGAAGCTTGGACATAGATAGATAGATAGATAGATACTCAGATTTTATATGTATAAGATGAGGATAACTTGTTAACCCGTCAGGTTTTGTGTGTGTTTAAAATGCAGCATCAGTAATATAAGAAAATAACCAGTCACATGGAAACGATGTTTTAGTAACGGGTAATTTTTGAGTCTTTTTTTTTTTTTTAAGGAACATTGAGACAGTCGAACAGTCAGTTTTATCCTACTTTCCCGTAAAAGTCTAGAAAAGAAAAAAAAAATGCATGAAAGAAGTCATCCCAAAAGTATTGCTAATAACAGAAAAAAAAGAAGTCATAAATTAAATAATCTCAGAGTACTATATCTCGTACACTAACATTGACGAAGTCGAGAGATAAATATGATTGAATCAAAATGAAATGAATTCAAAGTGTAAATGTTTTTGCCAGAATTGTGGAGTTAGAGGGAAAGTTACTAACTCCCGACTCCAATTCTTCGAATGCGACGCAGCTTATATAACAGCGAATCTTTCTTACCTGCTGTAATGTTCTTACGCTGAAAAGTGTTGGTCCTTTTATACTATGACTTAGGTCTGGCGATCACGGCCTCTTGCTCTATACCCGTTAAAGGCAGACTTCTTCGTGGTTTCTGTCTGATGAAAATAGCAGGGATGATAGTGCCGTCTGTCTTTGCTCAAACAACTCTCGGTAAATACTACCAACAGGTACCAACAGTATATTTGTAGATCCAGAACAAAAGCCGAACAACCCTGCTTCACTACTCTCAGAGACATTGATTTGTTAGGGAACACGTATACTTTTAAACCACTGTTGATTTCACGTGCACCAGTCAACGTCTATTGAAAGAACATCTTCAACCGGCTAGTACCGAAACTATGACTCTTCAGTCTTGAATGCAACGCTTTATCTATCTGCCCCCCCCCCCGGTTTCTTAAAATTCAGCAGAGTGGCTATAAATTTTTTAGTGAGATAAAAATTCCTGCAACACAAATAAACCGATAGGTTTTGATTTAGAGGCGCTGAACTGCTCATAGAAGGTTAATCGTATGTGGCCAACGTTCGATTAATAACAAGAATAAATATATAACTAGTCGACCCGTGCGGAACTCCGCACTGTACTTCGAATCGTTTCATAAGGCATTTCGCTCTTTAAAAATTTCAAAGAAAGATTATTATGAAGAAAAAACGAAAAAAGTAAGCGCAAAAGAGAAGGCATGTAATTTGAAGATATCAGTAACAAAACCTCGTTAAATATAACGTTGTGATAATTTGATCATCGCTCCCCTTTTGGTTGTACGTATTTTCAATGCAAATATAAATATCATTAAAAGTGTGGCTGAGTGACACGTGAAAAATTAGTAATTTTGCATGTGAAAAAACAGGTTGTGGCAAATACAGTCCTGCCCATGTGAGCATCTGACGAAAAAAAAAGAAACATTAAAGATATATTTAGTAGCACGGATTCGAACTGGCGCCATTCTGATGAACAGTACGACGCTCCAACAAACCTAGCAACTGTGCCTTCCTTTTCGAATGCTATTCATTGAAGTAATGCGTAATAAAACACAGTAAAAAAGTTTTTTGCCGAAAAAAGTAATAAGATTATGCGTCTATGTTTTGTCATTAGCCAGCATGATACGATTTAAAATTATTCGTAAAACATGGAATTTGATTAAAGAATGAAGAAGATCTCACGTAGCGATTGAAAAAAACATTCTAGAGAAGTAATAATTTCGGTTGAAAAAATAAGTGTTTTAATTTTTGAATATTCAACATTTTCCCATGGCAGGCTTCTTTAACCTGTACGGCTTAAAAGCCCGCACTTGTTTTTCTTTTAATCGAACACTTAAAATTCAAAACCAAAACCAGTTGAACTGAGTCCGTTTTTTAAGTGTAATTTTTCGAACGTAGACAAAATGTTTTTTTTTTTCCAGCCGAAAGCAGAGGAGAAGAAAATGATTTCTAACTAATGAAGTTGATAATAATTTTAATGTTTTATATCGTATTAGAATAAATAATTAAAGATTTACTGGTTGAAACTCGTAGTTTTAATTTGGCATAGTATTTTTTCATTTGTGCAAAAGTTCGAACACTTCTATTAGAAAAATCTACATTTCAGCATATAGTGAAAATGTTTTTCTGCACAAAAAGGATTCCCTTGAGGTATATCTAATTCTTTTTTTATGCTTACATTATGCTCAGTGGTCTGGACGAAGTCAAAGCTTAAAGAAATAAAGGGAAGAACACCCTTCGATTAGCAGTCAACTTATCTGAATGATAACTGTAGCCTGCATAAAGGAGTCAAAACACCAAATAGCATTCCCACTGCAATTTATTTTATTACATGTGTTATCTGTTGTATGTTATGAGTACATGTAATGCGTAATATTCCTGTAAATTTGCTATTATATCAGACAGTCCGAACTGGCCCGAAGTTCATACAGTTTATAGCCGAACGCTCTACCGAAAAAAAAAAAAAAAAAAAAACACAGGTAATTTTAAATTTTTTTTCTTGCCAAGAAGTGTTTTTATCTTTAATTTTTTTTTTTTACAATTTGTTATCGCAGGCTGTTTGAATCGTTATGACTTAGATGGCAGCACGTGTTCATCATTTAACAGCACGGTTAAAATACAAAACAATTTGAACTAAGTTCTTTTTTAAGCGTAGCTTTTCAAATGTAGTAAAAATGTGATACGCTATTTGTTTTTTTGCAGAAAGAAGAAAAATATATATATATTACCCTTTAAATTGAGGTAGTATTTTTTTTATTTGTACAAAGAGTCAAAAACTCATTAGAAGAATCTATATTTCAACACACAATTTATTATATTTTACTGAACAAAAAACAATTCCAATGTAGTCTGAAATCTTAAACCTGATACTTATATTTTCTCTTACATTATGCTTTAATTTCCTTCCCGGAGCCAAAGCTTAAAAAAAAAAAAAACCCTCACAATTGTGTATTAATTTAGCTCCGTGTTGCATCAAGTTTTCATAACAGCTAGGAACGTTTCTACCTCATGTGTTCCCTCATATTTATTATTCATTGTTCATGTAATGCACGATATTTTTCTAATTTTTTGATGCAGATTGTCCGGACGTGGGCCCGAGCACGCATTCTCCTGGTTACGAAGAGAACGCTCTGCCGATCAAGCTAGTCAGCTCTGTCGGTCATAGCGCAAATTAAAGTTATAAGGTTAACTGAAAACCTCATTCTGGTTCTTTAAAACAGGTTTTTCGGCTGAAAAACACAATTTTTAGACCGTGGGTCTATTTTTCGTCAGTAGCCAGCACCATAAGCTTTAAAATAAGGCGTAAATCAAAAAAAAATCGATCAAGAATTGAGGAAAATCTGGCGTAGAAACCAAAAACAGGCTACAGAAATAATATATAAGGATCTGGGTCAACCAATCTCGATCCAGCAAGTGTTGAATATGGATGGGAATTAACTTTGTTCTAAAAAGAGCACTTGGTTCCTGAAAGTGGCATAAAATTGTGCAAGAACAATTGCAATCCCTGAAAATTCCTTGACTGGCAAATCACCATTCAGATATCTATATTACTCTAATCATGACGCTTAGGAATATTTATGGGGGGGGGGGGGGAACTGTTTAAGCAAAAGCTGCGTAAAACTTTAACGAAAAACAGTAATGCATCAGTGTTTCCCAACGTGAGGATTACGCTCCAACAGGGGATATTTTGATTTTTTCAGACATCTATCCGAAAATTATAAATTAATTGTTTTTGCTTGCCTTTTTTTTTCTTTTCCTCCTTTTGATTCTCACATGTTCTTTGAAGCTTGTTTGAACCAAATTAATTTTATTTTGCGGTTATTTCGCGTCAAAAAGAACTCACGTTTTGAGTAATATATATCACCAGGAGGTCATCGCATAGTAAAATAAGAGACGTGGCCAAATAAAAGTAGGAAACACTAATCTAATCATTTAAGGATAAATAATAGTCATTTTATTTTGATAATTAACAACTTTTCATTGAATAACAGTCTAGGAAAATGAATCGATCAAAACTTTTCTAATTTCAGGAAAGTTAACGCATAGAAGCTTTAAGGACAATAAGTATAGATTGCAAGAGCTGAGAGTTCTAAAATGTGATTAGTTCAGATTTTAATTTAAAGCTGGCTTAAAGTATGGCTTATGTTTTGCAAAAGCCTCTTTTCTAATCCCTTTTTAGAAAAATGAAGTACTGTAGCAACTGTCTAATCTTGCGTAAAATATCTGTTATTTTTTGTATTCTTCTAATAAAATAAACTATTCAAGTTCATTAAATTAGATAATACATTTGATTTTCATTCTAAAGTAATGAGTTTAAAATATAACTTATTTCAATTTTATTTACATAATTGTTTTAATTTAAAATGTTTGTAATTTAGCAATAGCGTGTAACTCTAAGTAAATGCAAATTACGTGGTCTTGATTGGTCGATGAAGTTGTCATGGAGCATTATTTTATAGTTTAGTTTTAGTGGGATTCAGTGTGATATGGGACAGTACACCTTCGCTTGAGGTTTTGGTCAAAAAAAAAAAAAAAAAAAAAAAAGCGGCTGCTTGCTAGTGTAATAAAAGCTACGTAAAACAAATTAAGTTTTTTCATTCAAATAATTTATTGATAGAATAAAAACTCTATTCACGAAGAATGCTTCTTGATAGAAGTGAAAAAAAAAATTGCAGCATATATAAATAATTTGTTTGTAAAGTTAAAATTTAATTATACGCACTCAGTTTGTTTCAAAATTAAGAGAAGGGAAATATTTTTTGGAATTAATGTTATAAATTAATTTTAAAATAACTTTTTACTGTCATTTTTTTTGTACATTAAACAAAATGCATTTAGAAAATTGCTTAAAAACACCCTATTTTTAAAATGAACAATTATTGCATTATAAGCTCAGCTTTAATAGGTTCTTTACACAGTAAAACCTGTCGATAACGATACTACAGTTGGGACCTGAAATAATTTTGTTACAGACAAGTTATCGTTAAAGACAGTTGGAACATTTTTGCAAATATCCCCCCCCCCTACATATCCAGAGTATTATAATGTATAGAGTTTTATTTAGAAAACTGGACTTGATCCAAGTAATTTAAAATTTGAGTGATTTATAAATGCACATTATTAAATTAGTAACGGCTAATTTTACCATTTAACAACTTCAAGCGTTTATAATTAATAAAAATAAGAATTGAAAACTTAATATACATACTAGACAAGGACATATTCGTTATTATCAGCATTAGGAACAGTTTTGCTCAGTTAAAGTTTGGTCATTTTTAATATTGAACCTTTAAAACAAAATAATTGGATCAACTTGTTCATTCTTTATCAATTGAATGCTAGTACAGTTTAGTTTTTACCCAATTTTTATGCATTTTCTCTGCATATTGTTTCCATCTTTTGTTATTTCCTATTCGATATGTAGTTTCTAAGATAGAAAAAAAGCTGTGATAATTAATTAGTCCGGAGGAATAACGAAAAGATTGTGCATTTTGAGGTAAAAGCAATTTCTTTCTTTTAATTATGTTTTAGGGTCATTAAGGATCATTTTTAGGCACGGAGGCATTCGCTACGTCTTTTGGATTGTTTTTTATAGCGTCCCAAAGTTATCTTGCACGCGGATAGGACTTTTACCTCAGGTAATTTGTTACAAATAGATGTATTTCGGACAATAGTGTGTGTAATTCCACCTTTTCATGTCTCCTTGTAATAAATATTGTTAAAAGCAGCGAGTAGCAAGCGTGCTTGGGAACTAAACGCCGGAGGGTTCCGCGTTCAGCAAACCACCTAATCGGAACATCTGCCTAGAGCCTTTGGTAAGGAAGATTGAGATGGGCAAAGTACGCCTTGGCACCCATGGGTTATCGTGCCACTGAGTTTGGTTAAACGCAGCGACAGAAAGGCATTGAAAAAATTGTTCCTGAAAATGTGTCTCAAAATATAGCACAATTTATCTTCTACTTAACTTTTCGAAAATAACCGAAGTTCTGCCAAAAACAATTAAAATTGATTAATTAGGTGTTTTTTTTACAAAAGCAGAGTTTTGCTGGGACTTATCTCAGCGGGTCTCATTATTTTCACAAGAACATTTGCACGACGTGCAAGGGAGACTAGCAGGGGAGATCAGCAGGGGGGGGCAGGGGGAAGGGCGGTTATAACTGCACTGGGGGCAAGTGGTTTTCCGTTCAATTTTTGTGATACAATTTCGGGAGTTAGTTTTTCTGAAAGTAATTGGCACCAGGAAAACGTATGTTTGTCTTGCCAACCCCAAAAATGGCGCAGGGGACAAAGGGGAAGGTAATAACTGCGCTGGGGGGCAAGTAGTTTTCCGTTAAGGTTTTGTGATACAATTACAGAAATTAGTTTTTCTGAAAAGTATTGACACGAGGAGAACGATGATGTTGCCAATCCCGAAAATGGTGCAGATTGGCAGCGGGCTATAACTGGAATGGGAGGCAATTGATTTTCGTTGCAATGTTTGTGAGAATATTATTTGGGTTAGTTTTACTTATAGGTATTGGCTTGAGAAAAATAAGTTAATATTGAATTTGTACCTTTTACCCAGGCTCGTCATTTGGGGGAGTCAGTGGGAACATTCTGAAATTGAAACTCTAATATTTTTACTTATAATTAGGCATTGTTTTCGACTCCCCTTGTCCGATCAGGGTGCATTCATCAGTGAACGATAAGTTGCTTCTCCTACCAGCAATTTATTCATAATTTATGCGCGCACGACAATTTTTAATACCTTAAAGCACGCCTAATAGAAATGTATACAATTACGAATGTGCTGTAAATTATATAGGCCATTGATACTCAACTTGCGGGTCGCATTCGGTCCACCTTTCAATTTTGAATGGCTGGAACATAGCTCCTCAATTTCTAAGTTACGAAAAGTAAGTACATGAAAGCCAGGTAAACCATTGCAGATTGGTTTGAGAGCAATTTGTCTTTTCCTTTTACTGCTCCCTAACAATGCACGGTGTTCTGTAGCATATTACGGGGTATCGCCAAAGAACCAATACAAGAACATCTGTATCTGGCGAGTGAATATGAATAGTAGAGGCATCTCGTGAAGTTGCATAGCAGCATGTAAAATTAATTTTGTGTCAGTTACCTCGTGTGAGCTTCGTAAGTGCTCGACTGGAATATGAGTTGCTGCCGCTTCTTCTCGCCGTGTCACAACGATAATTAATTTTTAATCTGAAAACCGACAAATAATTTTAGAGATCTAGGAAAATAGGTTTGCTTCTCTCCATTAAAATTGTTAGCTTTTCCGAACACTAAAATAGTGACCAAAACAAGATACACGCTTCTCCCTTCCCTTAGTTACGCCACTGGTTACCCTAGAGCCGCTATATAGATAGGCCGACGCATCACCTTAAGTTTAGCCATTTTGGATCGGATTCTTCATTGTTGCACTGCTTGGGTTACCACAGCAAAGTTTCGGATTTCACCAAATTTGCAGAAAATAATATTTTATTTTATAAACAATTCATGTGCCGCTAATAATTGCCTACAGTGAACAATAACCAACGCGATAACTCGCCAGAAAAGACAACCACTCAAACACGCGCTCCAATCCAAAAAGACTGATCTTAAGCTGATGGGTCAGCTCGTATATATAGGGGTCTTAGGTTACCCCAAGCAGGTCAGTTATTTCAAATTTTCCCCAAGGAGCGAAGGCATTTCCGAATTTTTCAGCGGGAACTTAGGGTGTGTTCTCAATGCAAATTTTATAACAATAAAAACCACGCCCACATATATGTAAAAACAGAAACTTTTCAAAGCTTGGAGAGGGGGTTATACACCCACTCACTCCCCAAATGACAGGCCTGGTGAAAGGATACAAATTCAATAGGAAGGGAGGAGCATATTGAGAAAAGGATAAAATTAAAAAATGCAGGTGCATTATTTTTCCAAAATCGGGGAGAGAGAAGGGGCTCCCTCTCAAAATTATTGCCTAAATAATGGTTTTGAGTACAAGGAACTGGTTATCAATAGTAAGATCACCCTCCGCCAGATTCATTTTCCTTCATCTATTCACATCTTATACATTGAAAAGGAATTTCTTAATAACTCCGAAATGCAATTTAATTCGGATGTTTATGCGTTATGATGTTGTTGTCAATAGATTTAAGCATTTTATGCTTTGAAAACTTGTTGTCAACTAACTAATGATGAAAACAAACTGTTTTACATTTGCAGTTATGTAGAGCTATATATTTGCAGTTATATACAGATATGTTATGTATGCAGTCAACTCTCGATAGCTCAAAGTAACAAGGGACCGGCTAAAACGTTTGAGTTATTGGTAGTTCGAATTATGGGAGGTTTCAAGAACAGTGTCCAGAGTTTGGGACCCAATTAAAACTTCTAGATAAAGGAACATTCGAGGTATAAACTTCGAGTTATCAAGATTCGACTGTATTACCTATGTACTTCAGGGGGCCTGCCCCTGCACAATTTTCGGGTTGGCAACCCCCCAAATTCGTTTTCCTCGTGTCAATTCGCTTCAAAAAGTAACTCGAAGATTTGTACCACAAAATTGAACGAAAAACCACCTGCCCTCCCCCCCCCCCCAATGAAGTTATACCCCGTGCAACAATTATCCCGAGCAACAATTTCGGGGTTGGCAACATCTTAACTCCCTTTCATCGCGCAAATATCTTTCAGGAAAACTAACTCCCGTAAGTGTATCACAAAAATTGAACGGAAAAACACTTGCCCCCCAGCCCAGTTATAACCGCCCTTGTCAATTTCACCATTTACAGGGTTGGCAACATCCAAATTCGTTTTCGTCGTGCCGATACCTTTCAAAAAAACTAACTCCCGTAATTGTATCACAAAAATTGAACGAAATCCCACTTGCTCCCATCACAATTATAACCACTCCCTGCCCCCTGCAGCATTTTTGGTGTCGGCAACACCTAAATTCGTTTTTCTTGAGTCAGTATCTTTCATGAAATCTAACTCCCTTAATTGCATCACAAAAACTAAACGGAAATCCACTTGCCCTCCAGCGCAGCTATAACCACCTCCGTCCTAGCCACCCCTGCCCCATTTTCGGGGGTGGCAACATCCTAATTCGTTTTCCTCGTGCCAATACCTTTCATAAAAACTTACTCCCGTAATTGAATCACAAAAATTGAACGGTAATTTACCCCCCACAACAGTCATAGTCACCCCCCTGCACCATTTTCGAGGTTGGTAACCTCTAAATTCAGAAAAGCTAACTCTCATAATTGTATCACAAAAATCGCACGGGAAACCTTTTGCTCCCGTACTTGTGGGTTTTATTTGACTATTCAGTATTCACATTAGAGCTTAATATTAAACATCGTAGTTCGAACCTTTTTTTTTTTTTTTTTTTCTATTTTAACAACCCATAGTAAAACTTGAAAGGCTTCCATAATATAGCAGATGTAGAAATGAATGTATGAAAAATGAAAGGGGGAGGAAACGAGCTTAAGGGCCCTCAAATCTCTTAGGGATCTAAGGGTCGAAGGCGGGAGATATTTCTAAATAAACGGGGTCAAAATTGATTTAAAACCACAAAATATTGCAAAAAATTGCGAGGTTCGAAAAAAAAATAAATTTTTAGAGGCTATATCTCGAAAACTACTGATTCTAAAAACTGATTTTGGACTGATATTGCAATAAATTTAGTCTATTTTAAAAACGCTTATTGAAGGTATTAAGGAAAAACTAGTCATTTAGGGATAAAATCGAAAAAAACTACTAATAAGTATAAAATTTCACTGTTTTTTCGATTTTAATATGTTTTTGCGTTCGGCGCTCGAGGTCACAAACTTTGATTATTTAACGGACCAATGTCCAGCAAAAAATCAGAACTACCAGATTTTCCGTAAGGTGTTTTCAGGCGACAAGGTTACTGAACTGCGGACTAAAAAACACTAGTTTTTTTTTTAAAGCATAAATTATTGTTATGGACAGGTTCATTATAATTGCGATTATCACTACAGGGAAAAATAAATGAAAAATTTATTTGGTCAGCTCTCTCGCAACTTCTGGTTGTGTTGGTGAGCTTTTTGCACTGATGAAGAGGCTCCATTGTAGCCTTGAAATAGCTATATGTTGTATTTTCTCCAATATTTGTGCTTTATTTACGTTGTTTTTTCACCCTAATCACTGCAGGGAGGTTGAAAATACATTAAAGAAATGAGAGTTTGGTTGAAACAAAGAAAATACTGTTATAGACAGGTTTATCTTTATGAACGGTATTATTATAGACAGGTTTCACTGTATTGCACATTGCAACCCGGCCGTGTGCTTCTGCATTGTGTTAATATTTACGCCTCCTATGTAAAAACTTTATTTATTTATTTATTAACTCTTCAAGATTTGGTGAAATATTTAGAGTATGTTTATAACATATTGATGGAGTTGTGCAAAATTTTGCTCTTTATGCTTAATTTACTTAACGAAATTTAATGTTTACTGAAAAGTGAAGAATCTTTTTAGATGAATTTCAGATGTTTTTCAACCAGTCGAAGGTTTTTCTTTACATAAAAAGCAATAATAAAAATTGCTTAAGAAGAATATTAAAGTTTAAAGTCTTATGTCAAAACATTTAGGGGTATTATTTTGAAAACGAGCTTTTTTTTTAAAAAAAAATCCTTCTCTATTTCTTCGTATAAACCGGTTTTTAATTACGTGTGTCCTTAGAACACAGTATGAACAAACAGGTGCAAATTAGCCAAAAAGGTGCAAACGGAAATTAATCATCTCCTTTGTTGTTCCATCGGTTTATTTGAAGTTATTTGCGATTTCAAAGGTTTGTCTTCGATTGCTTACTATAACGTAATTAATGAAAACAAGGACTGTGATAAAAATATTAATCTGAAACCTAATTAACTACTTTTATGTAAATATTCTATTTGGGATTAAAATCAAAACATAGGCAGCTTCTATAATTAATGAAATAAAACTTGTTAAAGCTATAAAATATTTTAAGGATGAAAGGGTCTTTTTGCACCTTAACCTTTTTTTTTTTTTTGCTTTTTGCAGAGAATGTGGTGCTTATAGTTTTTAAAAATGAAAGCAATTCATTTGTAAAACATTTCTCTAAGTCTCAATTGAATATCAAACAAGGCGATCCTAACACCCGAAAAATATATTCATTTGACTTAAGTAAATATTTTTTTAGCAATAAGTGCGTTCATAAAGGTTTTTATGCTAGTTTTGAGACAAAAGTTACATTCATATGTATTGATTTTATTTTGCCGTTTTTTTGTGCGCTTCACTTTTAATACTTAGATAGTATATTCTTAGAATATAGGAAAATAAAAAGGAATATTTCATTTTAGTTTCTGCTCGATCCAGCTCCTGATGAATTCGTCAAACAATCAAAATGCTAAATTTCTTTTCCTGAAAATCCGAATACAATTACTTACACTCATTGTTCCTTTGTGAATGGACTTACATTTCTTATTTATCGTTACAATTAAATGGAAAGCAATAAAAAATCTCTGTAATTGTCTCAGCATTTATCTGAATGTATGAATAAGAAAATCAAAGGAATAATGTTTCTTGAGAATAAATTTTCACTAAGCAAATAACTTGATACAAAAAAAAAAGTTTTATTATGACCGTTTGATTAATTTGACGTGCATTTCTCAAGCTTTAACGAACTCTGTCGCAATTATTATTCTCCAAATCTCATTAAATCTTAGCAAAAGTTTTTGTAGTTCTTGTTTAAAAAATATCATTACTTTTGTTTTTAATAGGCAACTACCAGTATATTTCGTCCAAAGTAATACTTTATTTATGAAGTATTCACGTAGAAACGTTACAGCAGAAAAAAATTGGATTTCAGCATCAACTTCGTTTCTAAAACCTGTTTTCTAAATTTCTTTCCTTAAAGCAAATATACACCCCATGTTTGTGAAAATTGCAACACTATGAAGGAAGCATCATAGTTGAATGAAATTTAATACACAGTTGAGTGGTAATGGCACAAATAAATGATTACATTTTCAAGCCAAACGAACAATAAAAATAGATAGAAATTAATATTTTGTGTGGCCACCACGCGCCGCAATTAGAGCTGCTCTACGGCTCGGCATGGAGTGAAACAAAGTTTGAATATCTGCCTGCGGAAGAGTAATCCATATTGTTTTTATGCGCAACCAAAGTTCATCTGTCGAAGCAACAGGACGAGGATCACTAGTGAGACGCCGCCCAACGAAATCTCACACATGTTCAATCGGTGACATATCCGGGGAATATGCAGGTCAAGGAAGAAACTGTACCTGCTGCGAATCAAGGTAGGATTTGACAGTCCTGGCGGCATGTGGACAGGCATTATCCTGCTGGAATACAACCTCTGGCAATCCTTGCAGGAAAGGAATAGCTTTGGGCTCTAAAACTTCATTTATGAATCGGGTACTGTTCAAGTTGCCCACAATTCGTAGCAATTGTGATCGTCCAAGATATGCTATGGCACCCCAGACCATAACTCCGGGAGTTCGTTCACTGTGGCGTTCGATAATGCATTCCGGAATATGCCGTTCACCGACATAACGCCTGACACGAATTCGGCCATTATGGTGCCACAAATTGAAGCAAGATTCTTCAGAAAAGATGACCTCCTGCCAATCAGCACGCCAGCTCCTATGCACATTGGCCCATTGTAGACGCAGGCGGCGATGGTTTTGCGTGAGAGGAATCCTGTATAAAGGAATCCTTGCACGCAGCCCATGCTGCAGCAGACGTCTCCGAATTGATGAATCACACAATGAAACACCTGTAGCTGTTGACCAATGTGCTGCCAATTGTCTAGAAGAAGCTGTGTGGTCCGTCAGCGCCATATGCACCTGGTGTCTGTCATCGCGAAATGTCGTCACATTTCGGGGTCCACTCCCGGATTTCCGAGCTCGTCCGTCCACTGCTTCCAAACACGAATAATTGTGCTGCTGTTACGCTGCGAGCGCTGCTCAGCATACGCATGCGCTACCGATCTGCAAGTATAATCATTTGCATATCATGTCCTACTTTACATTTCCTGCAATTTTCAGCTCACTCGCGTAAGTCTTTCGTGGTTTATAATTTTCATAAACAATAGTGTACACACACACACACATATATATATATATATATATATATATATATATATATATATATATACTGGTATGCAAAAATTAAGGACGAGACGGTTTTACAATATAACTTTGTACAAAAGCTTTCCAAATCAACGCATTTAATACCGTAAGATCCCCAATACGTAAGGACATGTGTAATGTAAGCAACACTTACTAAAAGAGAATACAGAGGGATAAAAAGAAGCTTTATTGAAAAAGAAGACAACATCCGGTCTTTAGTAGGGGATATGATCTCCCGCGACTGCTAGGCAGGTTTCACAGCGTCTGCCCATGCTGAGAATGAGGGTGTCAATGAGTTGTTGAGGCATTGCTGCCCATTAGTCTTGCAGCGCCAATCGAAGCTCCCGAATCGTTACTGGTGGTAAGGTACGAGCTACCAAGCGTCTGCCTAGAAAATCCCATACATGCTCGATGGGATTGAGATCCAGAGATCGTGCCGGCCAATCCATACGTTCAATTTCCTCACTCTCTAAGAGAGCTTTTCGGCAGCTACTGTGCGATGGCATGGTGCATTGTCGTCCATGAAAAGGAACTGCGTACCCATAGCGCCTCTAAAAAGACGCACATATGGAAGAAGAATCTCGTTACAATAACAGGTCCCGTTGACTAAACCTGCGTCGTAGATGTGAAGGTCTGTACGACTACCAAGCATGATGCCTCCCCAAACGAGAACACCTCAATACCTGTCCCTTTCAATGATGTTCGAGGGATGATTGCGGCTTCCCCGCTCTCTCCAGATGAGTATGTGATGAGAATCGCTACTCAGACTGAATCTGCTCTCATCTGTAAAGAGTACTCGTCCCCATTCATTGTCTCTCCAATTCCGATGTTCCCGGCACCACAGAGAACGCCTTCTCCGATGGGTAGGCGTTAGAGGTACAGACTGTATAGGGCGTCGTGCAAAGAGACCACCACCGTGTAGTCTTCTGGACACGGTAAAACGCGATATCGGTCGTCCAGTCGCCTGTGTCGTGTGTCTGGCGATTTCTCCCGCTGTCTGCCGCCTGATTCTTCTGGCCTGTAAAGGGCAGTTCACTTATCAGCCATCCGTTCCGTCCATCCCATTTTTTGACGTGACGGACTGTCGACGAAAATAGAGTAGCATTCACATACGGTTACCGCACATCGATTACATTGATGAATTCACCCACCAGGGAAAAGAGCACGCTGCTTGGCGGGAACCAATGAAATGCTGTCCTACTTATGACGGCCGTCAGATATCAAGGTTCTTCTGATCGAAACCGGTCCCGTCCAAGACGGCTTGCTGTCATGGCAACCAGCAAAGAAAACCTGTTTCGGGAGGAAAGAAACGTGATGGACGGAACGGACTGCCGATATGTGAATTGGCCTAAGACAATATACCGGTCATCTGCGGGTGTGGTTCGTCGTGGACGACCACTACTGAACCCCCGGATAGCTGTTCCTGTAGTTTGAAATTGTCTCCGAAATCGTGAAACGATGCTGTGACAATTCCGAACTCTGCAGCCACACTTGTCACACTGCGGCCTTCCTCCAACTTCCCAATGATTCGACTTCGGGTAAAAGCATCCAGATTGATTATTCGCCATTTCTCGCTGAGGCAGCAACTCGGTGTGATTTTAACTGCTATACGGCGTGCAATCTCTTCGCCAGAAATACTGATCTTACACCGACAACATGCTTTATACTATTCAGACACTCCCCCATTACGTCTGCCTGCATATCTGTTATCTGCGCATGTGCTACTGTACATCACCTTACTTAATCTCCTGATTGGTCTTTCTGTCCGCTCTGCCTCTTCGTTCAGCTGATATGCTAATTTATATATATATATATATATATATATATATATATATATATATATATATATATATATATATATATATATATATATATATATATATATATATATATATGAAAAACTATTTCTGTAAAACACAAATAACCCATTTAATACGATTGAAGTGGGAGATACCTTAATAGAAATTTTGATTGAAAAACATGACTTTACTGAGAAAACATACGTAACACCTATCCTACACTGTTAATCGGCAACTGTATCTATCTATCCGTCTATGTATGTGCGACTATTGGTAGGACTTCTGTTGAGTGTCATGGGACTGTGACGAGGATCACGTGATAATAATGACCTATGAGGTTCAAAAATGACCAAACCGGACAACATATAGCGATTTCTACGCGAATTTATACCAAAATGGCACCCAATACTGATAGCAATTTGATGATATCACTTCAGTTTTTCGTCAAGCAAATAAAATCCCCGCAGTAACTGACGAATGTAGCCGCAATAGGCGGTAAGTATAACATAAAAAATGATTTGTTTCAAATAACGTAAAAAACATACAAGTGACGGGATTTTACATTAGTTTTGTGAGGCGCGTAATATTTAATCCGTTGCATCGATACAAATATAGAAAATAACTGTGTGTACAGTTTCACTCACACACACACACACACACACACACTGAAGTGCTAAATGATTATCAATGTACTGCAATACGAACTACAGATGGATTATGCTTGCTGTTATCTCAGTCAGATATAATGTATAGTTCTACTTGTGTGTGGAATGGTATTTCGAGAACTCTCAAAGAAAGTAATTTAACGGATTCAAATCCCGAGAGAAGTTCTGGATTTCATAAAGCCACGCAGAACCAGATCATGGTATTCAAATCTACTAGTTGTGAATTACCAGTTGTCTATCAGCACGAGATGTTTCATTGTCTTCTACAAACATAATAGTGTTTGAAAACAGCCAGAGTTCAAAGGTGCCTGCAAAAACTGAAGCACACTTGCGCAAAAATTTTCGTACAAATAAACTTGAGCGTGTCTAGGATGAATCTGCCGTGGGAAAGTAAAGCGTAAATTTTTCCTTTCTGTTTTGCAATTTCTCATCTATTGTACTTTAGCTTTACCGTACAAGCTTGCTTATTTGGTTTCCGCCGAAAATAAAGCACTAATAAAACGTCAAATTCCAACATTTCCTTATTGTTAGTACGGAATCCAAATCGCATTTCTTCAAATGTCTCAAAATTCATTTCTGCAGACCCTGCACTTTAACTTCCCATCGTAAAAATGTGTTCATAAATCTGATTTTGCCAGCATAGCGTTTGTGCAAAACTATCTACTCCCTCTCAAGTTTGTTTGTACAAACATACATGTGAAGGATTGTAGACAACCGATTGAATTGGGCATATTCAGATTAGGGTTCGGAACCTGACCTCATCAAATATCCACCAAGTTCACGCGCAGTATAGCTTATTCATTTACAATCGATTAGTTACGAAACTACAATTTTATGGTCTAACAACTTGCACTTCAAATTTCTTGCTACATTCGGTTACTAAAATATATGTATCTTACAAAAATGGATTAATATATCTGAATTGTTTCTGTTAATGATTTACGGTAAAATACAAATATAAATGTGACGACCAGTAACATACTCTGGGCTCAGTTAGGCCTAAAATTCCGTAGTACATTCCAAATGAAAATATTTTTAAATTTGTAAAACTTTTAAATTTCAAATTTGTAAATATAGTTGAAAATTAACAAAATTGAGAAGCTATTTGTAAACATTAACGGATGAAAATAAAACTGTTCTTTGCAATCCAAAGACATTGGTGTCCTTGGATTGCAGAGAGTTTGAAAAATAACTCCTCAGTTTTGAAATGAAATAACAGCAAAACCGGATGAAATAGAAAGGTGAAGCAAGTTGTATTTTGTACACGAGCGCTTTATGATTTTTTATACACCGTTTTTCAAAAAATTGTTCAAAAATTCAGAGAGCGCTGTAGTCAAATCTTTTTGGATTTTGTAGTGTATAAGTAAGGACTCCCCTACTTTGAAATGACTTCACAGCCAAAACCGTATGAGGTAGAAAGGTGAAAAACAGAGGTATGTTGCATTTGGAGGCCCGGAATTTTTTATGCACTGGTTTTCAAAAATAGTTCGAAAACTGTATATCAGAGAGCGCTGTAGTCAAATGTTCTTTAATTGGTGTATAAAAGTGTGCTTATTGAACAGAAGTCAAATCTCATTCCCACATCGAACTCATTGGTTCGATACGGCTCTCTGTCATAGCTACAACACTATAGTACAATCAAATGGTCATATTACTGCTGTGAAATATGGCCATATCGAACACATTGCAATGAGGTTTAATCTTTGTTCAATAAACACTTGTATACACTAATTTAAAAACATTTGACTACAGCGCTGACTGAATTTTCAAACTATTTTTGAAAACTGGTGCGTAAAAAATTCCAGAGCGCTGGTGCAACATACAGCTTGTTTCATCTTTCTATCTCACACGGTTTTAGTGTTATGTCATTTCAAAGTAGGGGAGTTCTTTTTCAAACTACTGTATTATACTTTAAAATCATTTGATGATAATTATTTGAATGGTTTCGATTCATAAAACCGTTGTCGAAAAATGTCGTAGTACATTCCAAATGAAAATACTTTTAATTATACGCTTAAAATCTGAAAATTTGATCTTAAAATTAATAAAATTTAGATGCCATCCACAAACAGTAACGGATGAAAAAGAAACGCTCTTTGGAATCCAAGGACATTAAATTATTATACTTTAAAACCGTTTGATAATAATTAGCTGAAATTAGATTTCAATTTCATTGATCATTTTATTGGTATGACTAAAGTTTTAAATACATAGAACCGAGCACGTGTACGGAATTGTAAATGCAGTCATTATTTAGTCTCTAGACGATTGGCTAGACATTTCATTTAACCTTACAATATATATCCGGCTTGGGGGCATTTGTATAGGGTAGGAGTTGCATAGAATGATGTTAAGTTAGTTAACAATGACATCTCTTATCAAGTTTTTGGGCATGGAAATTTTGAAAGCGATTCCTTAACATGTATGTCATGCATGGCGCTTTTTCTGCTTTAACAAATGAAATGCTTCCTTTCGGAAAATAAATGAAAATTTAGCTCGTAATTAGAAACCAATACAGAACATTGTAAATTTTAAAAGGAGGTCTCTTCAAGTTTACTTTATTGGAAAAGAGATCAAATGTGATGTTGCGATGAAAAATATTATGATTTTTTAATCATTGGACAGAAATGCAAAATATGTAGAAATTTAATGAATAAGGTTTTGTTTTGTATTTTTATAATAGACTAAAAATTAGCCAAACAATAAATATTAAGACTACTGTATTAAAAATTTTTATTATATTTCAACCATATTTCAAAGACGATTTGTTGGTTCAAACTATGTGGATTAAAAGATTAATTTTACAAAATAATGTTTTGGAAACAGATGAAAAGGCAAAGAAAGTTTGCGACGTATTGATAAAAATGTTGTTCACTATAAGAAATACATAAATACATTTAAGTTATTGGAAAAATGTTTCGGTGTTGCAAAGGTTGAAGTTTTCAACGCGAAAAGAATAATGGATGTAAAGGAGGGTGACTCAAAGCGAGTAGGTTTTCGAAGAACGCTTGAAAATTGTAGTTTTTGGATTTTTACCGCAACAATTTCGGAATTGTTTTCCTAGCAGGGTTCTTGAACTTCAAAATATAAAAAAATGATTTTTGTATTATTTCAAACCCAATATTTATTTGTTATCAAATTTTACAAACATTCAAAAAACCCGCTTTGCCCTACCAGGGAGCCCAAAGCGGGTAAGCTTAACTAATTGTGATTTGGTACATTTGCCAATCAAATATGAAGTTATAAATGACTAAAATAATTGACTAGCTACCTGCCATAATAAATATAAATACATATATATATATATATATATATATATATAAAAGTTGTACTAATCCAATTTAAAGTCAGCATATGTGTTTAGAGAACATATAGAAATAACTAATTAAATTAATATACTAATTAATTGCCATCCTAAAAAATAATTTTTTAAAGTTATACTTATCTTATCGAAATAGAAAATCTAAGTTAGCACACGAGTCAAGAAATTATAAAGTAAATGTATGATTAAATCCTTTATCCGCTTTGCCTGACCTGCTTTGTCCAAAGGCACGTTTTTTATTTCAATAATTATAACCTTAAATTTATAAAAGAAAGAAAATTAATTTCAATTCTGAAATTTTGAATTCAAATTATATTTTTCGCAATCACGAACTGAGACAGGACCCTACTCATTGGAGTTATTGTTTCTAGAAACGGCACCGAATTCTAGTATTCTGCCGATATACTAGTTATCGTCATAAGAAACTCCGTAGTATTTTCAATGGCATATTATTTTTTAAGGTTTATTGATTCATCAAACGAATAGTGTTGTGCATCCTTTTGAATTAAAATGTAATATTGAAAAAAAAATCGAACGTTTTTGCAGAATGCTTTTTAATTCCAGATATCACCGCAAATGTTTGAATTTGTAAATGATCATTCTTGCATTTTCTGAAACATATGGCAGCAATGCTTATTGTCACTGTATCATGTAACATCTTCAAATGTTTTCCAACGAGCAGTCATTACTTCATTTTAATAATAGGTGGAGATGTTTTTTCTAAAAAATAGAGACTTTCTCCTTTGTTAAAACTGTATTTCTATTATCTTAATTCTTAAGCTTGGATTCTTGTGTTGAATGCACATTCAGCAGAGTACTTATTTTGCTTTACTCCCCTTTTTTCTTTTTTAATAATTCTTTAAATTGGAAGTATCTTTTTAAAGACCTTTAAAAAAGTATTTTTCTAAGTACACGGAAGGTCTACAATTTAATATTACTGGTACTTTTCACCCTTTATATTTTTAATAAATATAGAATGCCTACATATTCAAAATTGTTCATGAAAATGTACATTAAATTAAATAAGTTTCAAATATTAGCAGTCATTTTTAAAATGTTACGTTAGTCACATGCAAACTGTTACGTTAGTCACAGCTCAAATGTTACGTTAGTCACACTAATTATTTTATATCTACTGATACTAAAAGAAATATTTTGCACTTTTAAGTAGATATGACACAGATATAAAAAAATAAAAAGTGCTGTTTGGTTCAATGATCTGGTTTAATTTTTAAGCAGAAAATAGTACATTTTCGTGACTAACTTAACGTAAATATTTTCGGTGAAATAACCAAACTAATTAAAACACTTCTCTTATAATGTATGCAAAAAGAACAGTCAATTTTATTGGCTCAACATCTAATCATTTAGAATAAACATAGTTCTCTTCAAAATGTGCAAAAATCTTTACATTACACAAAAAAACGTAGACGCATGTTTTTTGAACATGCTAATCCTTTTCTACTACCTCGCACGTTTACATCCATAAGAAAAACACCGAATGAAATTCTTGCAAACTGTTACTGGAATTATGTACTAGGAAGTATGCTGAATGAAATGATAGGTCACAATTAAGGCTTTGTGGAAAAAAAAATTTCTGAGGTTGAGGTTGACATTTCTATGGAATGACCCAGTATTATGGCAATTAATTGGGAAATGCTATTTTTTTCGCTTTATCACACGTAAGCGAACTAATAAGCACTCAAATTCAGTTTAGAGTTCAAATGGCAGTTATTGTCAAACTAGTAGCTGTTGTACGCATCATGTAAGTAGCAGGCGCATAAATTCTTCCGCCAAGTAGCTAGTAGTTGGCAGTGCTAGTTGCTCGCTTGTTGTGGGAGTAATCAGAGTCATAGATATCAGCCCTGAAACACATGCTAAAGTGATTGCACATAAAGAACACACTTGTAAAGCTATAGAAGAAATAGGCTAAGTATGTGGAGTGAGTAAATCAAGTGTCGGGAGGATATGGCAGCGGTTTAAGACAACAAGGAAATGCTGGAACCAACGGTATTTTAAAATACGGCCAAAAAAGATCAACTTCAGCTCGTGAGGACAAAAGTTTACATCAAATGAGTGTTATGCATCCTAGATTAACAAGTTTTGAGCTATCCAAGTGCATTGTGGCAGCTGATGTTGACATTGCACCTTCGGTAGGCTTTTAGAACGTGGGCGGAAAGCAGGTCGACCGTACAAGAAGCAGCTTCTCACGTCTCGCATGAAGAAAAAAAAAAAGGTTACAATGGGCACGGAAATAAAAAACATGAACTGAGAAGGACTGAGAAAAGGTTTTATTTACTGACGAAACATATTTTGCCGTTCAGGGATTTAGATCAATGTTCGTGAGAAGGAGCAAAGGACACACCACACTTCGTCCACACCACATTAATCTAGCACCCAAGTATTCGCTCAAAAATATGTTTTGGGGTTGTTTCTGCGTTTCAGGGATATAATCCCTTGTTCCGTTAAAAGGAATGATAAACAGTGACAGTTGCGAATCGATATTGACTGAAAATGTGTTTCTAACCATGTCTAAACTTTGCCCGAACGGAGATGGTGTTTTTCAACAAGACGGTACGCGATGTCTCACATCGAAGGAAATTGTCAATTTCTACTATAAAAACAAACTTACTAAACTGGATTGTCCCAAATACTCACTGGACTTAAATTCGATTGAAAATTTGTGGGCTATCGTTAAAAAACATCTTTATAAGTTTGACAGTACTACGATAGAAAAGCTAATTTCGACTGTTATTGACATTTGGTATTTAAATTAGAACTATAGATGCCAGTCTGTTACACTTCATGCTAAAACGTGTCTGTGATGTTATTAAGTCTCGGAGAAGTCATGTTAACTATTAGTTTCGAATGTATTCATTAATAATTTGAAAAGAACTGTCTTTTTTTTTTTGGAATAAAAGTGTATTTCATTATTAATTGCCACAATACTGTAGTTTTAAACTGTTGTTAGCCGCTATGTTTTCCCCTAAAAGATACTATTTACTGCTAGTGTAAAGTGGTGTAAGTCGTAAGAAAACTGCCTTTCATATCTCGCTGAATATTGGTCGTACTACTGTCAAACTTCGTGTGGCCGAATTGTTTGTTCACGCATTTGTTTGCCTAAATGCACTTATGGAAACATAAAAATAATATAAAAAGTTAGATTTCATGTTTTTTCACTAAATTATTATTTCCGCTATAAACTTTTCATATTTTAACTCTGTGTCTTTATTTTCAACATTTTTGAAATTGGAAGTATGCATCAAGATGTAAGGTTACCAAAATAGACGTCTTACAGGTTAAACGGAAATACGCTGTATGCCCTATCAGAAAGACCAATAACTGGTGCCACCAGTTATCTCCACCTCGACAACTTCGACACAAGGTTAAAAGGAAGGTGTGTTTTTATTTTTAGGGTAAATTATCTAAAGACTGCGATTCACATTATTGAGTTTCATATTGGTTTTTTCAATACTGTAGGAATCTAACAGTAAATTATTCTATATTCTCTGCTAAGTAATTGAAAGTCAACTTGGTGTAATGAAAATTTCAGATTCACTTCTCGAATTTAAAAACCTTGTTTTCGTTGTGGAAAAAATGAGCCAAATTTTATCTGTTCGTAATACCGCACCAGCTTAAAATCAAAACTCATCCGTGAAAATCAAAATAAAGGTGCAAATTTTAACCGTGTATAAACAAATCTGCGTAAAATGAAGGGTCAGTGTATTTTAGAATCTAGCTACGTACACTGTTAAAAACTCAGGAAATTTTCAGGTAAATATTTCAGGTAAATATTCAGGTACTGCAAAACGGAGTGTTTGCAGCAGATTTTTTTAACCATAAATTGCACCGGGAAAAGTAAGCGGTTATAGCACCAATTTGTACACCACGTGACTTATGGTGCGAGGCATATATGTCTCCATACTCACTCACTTACTGCGTACCATTTGGTATAGGGGATAACGAAACAATGTCGATGGATACCAGTACTTTTCACCGTAAATTTTCAGGAAATTTTCTATCCATGTAAAATTGCTCACTGTTTTCTTTTTGAGGTTACTTATTAGGTAAAGGAGCGCTAGAAATGTTTTGTAATGTTTACGACTGCGTATTTGTAATTTATAATTTATTGGAAAGTATTAAGGGAATGAGTTAATGATCAATAAATACGTTGGACACATTTTAAAGAGCTCAGAAATTAAAACATTCTTTCTCTTTTAAGTATTAGCAAGTTTCAGTAATTTCTGCTCAAATTAAATTCCTTAATGAGTTCTGAAGAAGACAAAAGAATAAAAAAGAAAACAATAGATCAAAGGCTTGCTTGGAAAACAATCAATGATCAAGAAAAATGTGTCTGCTTATGGAGGAGAAGTAAAGATCTTTTGATTAATTTTTCCTTGGAAAATTGATTAATTTCCTTTTTGGAAAAAAAAAAAAAACCACGCACACAAAAACAAATGTAAAATATTTTAGCCTGAGATTTTTAAAAATATTAGTAATAAAAGAAATGCTAAAAAGAATCTAGAAGTTATGTTGGAAGAACCAAAGTGGCGTTGTGTGTAGAGGAAACTACAGATAATTAATAGATTGTTTAGTATTAAACAAATCTTTATGATCCGAATCTAGTAAATTATAAAAAAGAAATACATATGATTAAGTTTAAATATGACCAGTTATTAAAAAAGGCAAATTTTTGTTCACAAGTACTGCTAAAAAAATAATCACGCGGAATCCTTAAAACTGTTTTGTTTAATCACGTTCAAATAAAAGAACAAGCATAGTTTTTAAAATTGTCTAACAATAGTGACCTTTTATGTAAAAAAGGTTTGTTAATCCTGTTCTCCTCGTTCAAGATTCTTTCTGTAGTGCACATCTAATATTAGCTTATCTTCGGGAAAACAAGTATTTTTGGTTAAACGTTGCGGTAAAATGATTTTGATAACCGGGCCGTCAGCGACTTTTTTTTTTTAAGTTGCGCTTCTTTTGAGATGATTTAGACAATTTATCTTTAAGTTTTTTAGAATTCACCTGAAATCTGAAAGAAACAATTCTATACTTCCAAAATGAAGATCGTTTAGTTAAGGTCAATCCAGTAAAAAATGAAAGTTGAACAGAAAATTTGAAAATTTTTAACAAAAGTATAAATCGTAAAATATGTCAACAAATAAATTAAATCTTGGTAGTGCCAGTTCTAATCATTAGGAACCGTAAGTCCACATTTGTCCGGACGTTCTTGTTGTAAACAATTCTACCCTTCTTGAAAATGCCTGCCAGAAGACCGCACCACTTTTAACTATAGATTTTAACATGCTCACATTTGTAAAATAACTGCTTTTTATTTACATTACAATAAAAATAATCTATAATTTTTTTATAAGTGTCACACAAATCTGAATATACGAAGAAAGTTTCATACGCTGTAATACATCTTACTTTAAACTTCAATCTTTACTGTTGCTCTCATTACGAAGTTGGCTTTAAAATTTGTTCTTTTAATTTTTAGAAAAATACGTACAATAAATAATAAAGTACTTAACATTCTGTTTTGACTCCTTCGATTATAATAACATGTAAAAACAAAGAATCAGTGTTCCAAAATTTACTGGAAAGTTTAAAAAAAAAAAAAAAGCTTAATGAAAGAGATGTACGTTTAATTTAGCTCTAGCAACAGACATTTCTATATTCCGGTGATTCTTGAAGTGATAATATTCAACTACCCGTAATAACTAATATTGAGTTACTAATTAAAAAAAACTCAGACTTAAAAAATGTATCGTATGACTGATACATTTCAAACAAAACGGAATAAAATTTAGTTTATCTTGTTCCAATATATAGTTCTTGATTTTAACGTAAAACCTGACAACGGGCCACAAAAATCAGCTTCAGGGGACCAGAGGATAGGCTTCAGTGGCTAAGAACGCTTTAAAACTCGTAAGAATTTGTGATTACAAATTACATCCGAAAACACAAAATACAAATGAAAAGATATACTTATAAATTTCTGTTACCGGCATTCATGTCACTACGTGAATCATCGCAACATCGTTCAGACTCGAAGCTTCTTTGAAATTCCGCGCAGAACACAACCGTGAACTGCAATCTTGAACGAGCGAGCAAATAAAATGAGATCACCCATTATTCCATTCAATTCAGGTTATATCCAGGTCACAAGTTACGTAGTGCTTAACATTTACATATCACTAAATTCAAAGAAATAATAATACATCAGTGAATTAATTTAAATGAGGTAAATGCAAGCAGCTAGAATGAAATTTATAGTTTGAATTTTTTCGAAGTACCTAACCGCAACCATATCACCGGGGGCAATTTCAAAATGAAATGAACAAAATTTTTTTCCCCCGTGCTCTGGAGGGGCAGGAACAAAATATTGCTAACAAAGCCCCCCCCCCCCTTCTAGGCACGCCAGCACACGGAAAAAGGAAATACTGTAAGACATGAATAAAACATAAAAATGTGTTACAGTGCATACCGTTTGTGTGCACAAATTATAATTTAAAGATAATGGAATAATTAAAAATATCAAAAAAAAAAAAAAAAAAAAGAACCACTTAAGAAAAATATGTCAATGCAATTTAAAGAATTACAAGCTTAACGTAAATTTTCCCTAGAGAAAGGTTTTGTAAAACAATCAGCTAAATTATTTTTACTTTCAACAAATTTAATTCCTAATTCATTTTGATCAATCAAATTCCTTAGGAAATGGTACCCCACATCAATCTGCTTAATTCTGTAATTTCCTATTGCAGAACTAGAAAAATCGATCGCAACTAGATTGTTTCAGAACAAAGTACTATAAATCAATCTAAAATTCTGAATTCTTTTCGTGACCAATTCATTTAAAATTCTTTTGATCTACATAAATTCCTTAGATAGTTAGTTCACTGTTTAAAATATACTCTGCTTCCATCTTTGATAGTGCTACACATTTTTCTTTGAATGTACCACCATATTTTACGTACCATTTCCAAAACAACTATAAGGTTCCCCCCTCCCCCACCCCGCCATTTAAATCTGGTCGTCGTGATTCGAGGCGTAATCTGAATAAGAATAGGCACTTATAGTGACATTTTCTATGGCCCCAAAATTTAGTTTATAGTTTTTTTAGCTTACTTTCCCAGTAAAAATCAGAAAAAGAAGAAAAAAGCATGAAAGAAGACTTAATGCATCTTAAAAATATCGCGAAAAACAAGAAAAAAAGTCAAAAATAAATAAAATAATTAAATAAATATCAAAAAATTAAAAATTGGAAAGTAGATGGGAAAAAATGTCTGTCGGTCTGTCTGTCTGTCTGCCCCCCCCCCTAATAACTTTTGAATGAATAGTTAAATTCGAACAAACTTTTTTTGTTCGCAAGATCTCGGCGAGGACACCTCATTCCCATATTTCACTTTTTGATTTGAACTATTTTTTGTTCAATTATGAACAGTTCAAAAAAACTTAGCATTTGCGCCTACGAGAAAATTCAGGGCAATTCCGAACTGTGAGGCGAATTTGCTTCAAAAAACTTTGTAGGAAAAAGCTTTTGATGAAAGACTTGTATATAAAATATCTTTTTGATTTGAACAATTTTCCGTTCAATTTTGAACAGTTCAAATCCCTTAACAATAGCGCCTACGGGGAACTGAAAGTCAATGCAGATTCCGTACTTGAAAGCGGATTTATTTTTAACAAATTTTGTTGGAAATAGATCTTGACGCAAAACTCCAGGCTCTTACTCCGAGAATTTAGGGACACCTGACTCCGATTCCGACTCCTGTGCCCGACAATTAATCGGACTCCGACTAACCGACTTCGACTCCCCGACTTCGACTCTGACTTCGTAGCTTTGGCAAAAATTTATACACGGAGGACAAATGACTGACTCCGATTCTTGGATATTCGTCTCCGACTCCTTTATCTCAAAATGAGGTTGACTCCGACTCCGACTCCGCAGCTATTGTTTTAACAGTGAAATAATTATTGTTGATATGATTTGTTTTCATTTTCACGCTAAAGTTTTTATTTAGATATTCCGTTTTCGGCGAATAAACTCGAAGTCATTTATGTTTCTACATAAAGACATGCGCAGACGATTTTTTTTTTTTTGACAGTGAAAAGTATTCGGAACTCCAGCGCTCGAATACGCTACCTTGCGGTGATTTATAAAACTGCGTCTGCACCTAAAACATTGCCACGTTGCGCATCACGTGTGTCTGTTGACGTAAACACAGGCAGTTTGTTCTGAGTATTTATTAACGCAATCGATGTGTCTTAGTTTGCTTTCAGCTACAGAAATTAATTCGTCCCTTAGTAGTATTCTCGAGCTTCTCAAAATAATGTTAGTTTTTCTTATTTCTTTCAAAAAAGTATTAAATGGTGGAAGCGTAAACAAGAAAACTCTGGATTAACAAAATTGGATAACGTTATACCAGGTAAAAATTTTTATTGTTTTGTATGAATTTGTAAGAATATGAGTTTTTTTTAATCTTAAATTAATTTAACTAATCATATTTTACAGCAGCATTTAGTTGGAATGGACAGTATGCAAAATATTTTCTTGAATATATTATCGTAGAACAAAATGAATAACCGAGAAAGAATTTACTTTATTCCTTTTATTCTCAGCTGAAAGGTTTCGCCAAATTTGTTTAGGGTTATAGTAGTTTTAGTATTGTGCAAGCAAAGTAGCCTTGGCGAGTTTTCGCGTTTTTAGTTAAACCATTTTTAATTTTTATCATGAGTGGAATAAAATGATAGTAAGATTACAGAATTCGATAAGTAAAAAGAAATAATGGTCAATCAACTGAAAAGAAAACTACCACCATATATAAACTGTGAGTACACATTTTATTTATTTTGTTCTGAGTGAATTTGAATAAATATCAGTTTTTCAATTCGATGAAAAAAAAACGAACTTAACAACATTGACTGGACACTTTTCTTTAACCTAATTCCACATAAATGATTTAAATAAAATTTGTTACTACAGTATCCTACTGAAATAGACAGTATGCAAATAAATTTTCTTGAAAATATTTATCGCAGAACAGATTGAAAAATCCAGAAAGAACGTTAAGAATTTGAACAATAAAAAATAAAAGTTCGCCAAAAATCTGTTTATAGTGTTATGGTTTTAAAATTATGTGAAAGAATAATGTATCTTGACAAGATTTCGCATATCAGGTAAATTATTTCCATGACGAATGTATTAAATGCATGATTTCTTTGGATATCCAATCATATAGTCATAGAAATAAATTATCTAGTGTTAAACGTTACTCTTGACAGTCTGCCACGTATGTGCACTATGTGACAAAAATGTCAACAAATGCTGGAAATGTCACGAAACTGAACTTAATATGTACTAATGTATAGAAAAAACGGTACAAAATGAAAATGCCGTTCGAAGCGAACCAAAAATTTATGAATTCCGAATTCAACATCGTGAAAATGGCTGCTTCAGAACAACTTACTGTGTGTTCTACATTAATTGTTTACTTTCGTAATACTTTTTGGTTTCTAATCTCTTTCTATATGGGTCAGAATGTCCACAAGACTTTGAAAAATCTTTTCAAACGAATAAAGCGAAACAATCATACATACGAACAAAAATCACAACACTTTTAGCATTTTCTTCGCTACCACATGCGTTTGTTTTAGTTTTCAATTCCGCCATTAAACAGTGACTGCAGTGCCCCCTATAGTTCGTTGGAGTTGCGAATTTCTTTAAGTTGTGTGTGTGTGTGTGTGACATTTTATTGTTTTTATTTATTTTGGTAAGTGCATTAATTCATTTAAAAAATATTTTTGGCAACAGGCGATAAAGAAACTATTTTTTTTTTTTTTTGATATGATGTATTTATTTTAATAAGCGTATTAATTTTAAATATTTTTTCGTTTTGAGAGCTGTTAAAGAATTTTTTTTAATGGAAAAAAGTGTATTAGCTGCTTTGTTTAAAAGGTGCTGCTATTTTATTTATTTATTTATTTATTTTTTACGCATCTAATTTTTTTAGATGAGTGATGAATATTTTATTCCTAGAAATTAGCTTAAAATATTTAAAAAATATGTTTGAAGCAATTTGCGATTTTAGCTATTTTTGAGAATATTGATCAGGTACTAGAAAGTATTATGGGTATACGGGAAAGTAGGCTCGTATAGTTCTAGACGGAACTTCTTGTTATATTTTAAGTACCGTAAAGTGGGGATACTTCGACCCAAAATTTCATACTTTTTGTGAGTTTTACAATGAATGCTTTGTTAAACCCATAATGTGAACTGATAACCTTGTTTTTACAACTTTTCAGACGTTCTGCTACAACCTTAAGCCTTTATTAACAACAATTTTTACTCCTTAAATTTTTTTCTATTTTTAAAAATTGGGTTCAAGTAGGCCCACGCTATGGCTACTTGGTTCCACTCAGCAAATCCATTACAAAAGCTGTAAAACAGGTAGTGGTATCCATAAGCACCAATGATTTTGAAATATAAATTCAAAACGTACATTCTAGCGAGCAAACTATTTATATAACTTGCAAATTATTTATGCAAATTAATATAAAAACAACGCATACATAAAAACATATTTTTAGGCAAAGATAATTTCTCAAATAAGAACATAATCTAATTAAAGCTAAAACCAATTGAAATGCTCATTATTTAAATATTAGAAAGAATGAAAACCCCTCAATTTCATGGCTTGGGCGGATTTTTTTTTCTCTGATATAATTTAATACCTGTTCTTCCTAGCTATTAAATACTACAGGATGCCCAGGCTTGTTTTGCGAACGATCTTTTAATTTCCTCTTTAGAGTTGAGATACTTAAATCCAAATGGGCTGATGCCACTCTCTAAGCCGGAATTAGTTGAATCTGGACACAATTGTAATTTTTTGTTAATAATCTGCATTATTCCTACTTCAAGGGGTTCTCTTTTACTTTCGGACCCCTTTTATCCCCAGATTTGCAAAAAATGGGTATAATTAGTAACTAACTTCTTTATTTGAAACGATTACAAATCTTACTTGACATAATTTAGTGATGAAATGTGGTTTGGGGCTCTTTGAACGCTGGGTTCAAGTAGCCCCATTTTAAGGCATCCAGTGCACTTTTACTAATACCAGTTACTGTGTTAATTATATAGCTATAACTTTAAAACACTTATTTTATTAAGAAATAGAATGCAAATATAAAACTATTTTGACCTTGATGATATCAGATGTTTCCATGAACTTACAAGTGAATGTTTGCAGACACACACACACACACACATACAAAAAGAAAAAAAAAACAACTGTTTAGACAACTTGTAATCATAACCTCAATCAGAACAAGGTGGGAATAGCAGAAACTTTGTTTCGTGCACTAGTACTGCTACCTGTTATGGAAAAGTTTTTTTAAAGTCTATGCATTGAGTTTTATGGAACCAGGACGGATTTTAAACACTTTTTTGTCTGTGGGTTCAAGTAGCCCCTGGAGGCTCAAGTTGCCCCGGTTTATGGCACCCAATTAACTGAAGGAAACTATACTCATGTACACATAAATACAATTGCAATCGTTAAGCTTCTAAAATTATAATTTCTCAAAATCTCCGTCAATTTCACGGAACCAATTACTGCCGTATTAGAGCAATCCGTACATTGATTTATTCAATTTACAGACAAAACTTAGATTTTAGGGATCGACGAACCCTTTAGGTTGTCTCATTAATCTCCTCTTTTAAATCCACATATTTATTATAAATACGCATTGCAAACATCTACTTGGAAAAGGACCCCATGTAGCTTTTACACAAAAATTGAAAAGAAAGTCTCAATCAAAGGAAAGGAAATCACTGGAGAGAACACCTGCGAAAAGTATCCCCCATACCTGGTGGTTACCTAAAATTACCAGTCTGACCTTGAAGCGCATTACTTCATTCTGCTCATTTGTTTTTAAATCAAAAATCCCATCTATACCCTTTTATCTTTCTAAAATTTTCAGTCAGTGGAAGCAATTCGGAAACGTTTCATTCTGATCACCTAAATTTCTTGAACCATTCGATTTGCCAATCTTCAATTTCTGGCGTAAGTAGTGAAAGCACATAGCTGCTTCGGCTCAAAACTGCTGAGGCGAACCCGATTCATTTAAAAGTATCCTAATTCCATTCATTAATGTTGAGTTATTGTTAGTCCCGGCTCTTGCGGTAGTCGACATAGGCGGCCGCCTAGGGCGTCAGATTTTAGGGGCAGCAAATTTCGAAATTGAAACATATTTTTTAAAAGTATGAATATCTGTTTCAGCATCATAAAATCCACTGTATTTAGTGTTAAAAAGAAATAATAATTTAGAGTGTGTACCAGTGCTTGGATATGCAAAACATAGTTTGGAATTCAACAGAAACTCAATTTAATTTTAGAAGCGCAAATTGCGTGACTTAAAAGTCTTTTAAAAATATTAATATCTGTTTTCGGTGCCATAAGTTGCATTACTTTAATGTTAAAAAAGATAACTTAAAGTGTGTACCAACCTTAAATACGCAAAACCTAGATTGGAATTTAACTGAAAACTCACTTTAATTTTGAGCACATTACAATTATTTTTATTTTATTATCTATTATTATTATTATTATTATTATTATTATTATTCAATGGGAGGGGGCGGCACTTGTCAATATTGCTTAGGGTGGCAGAACTACCAGAGCCGGCCCTGGTTATAGTGTTCTATGACGCTACCTTGTTAACTGGATGATTTGTTGTTTTTTCCGATTCTTATGCTTTGATCGCTAAGGTAAATTTCAAACCGGGAGTACACAAATTTCTTTCCATTATCGTATCTTTCCCGCAAATCTCTCTGTTCTCTTTTGAAACCTGACAAAGCATTCGAAAACCTCATTTTTCTACTTTAAGAAGTAAACAGAAGACTTTCTTGAAAAATCGTCTATTATTGTGAAAATAATCTCTATCCCCCCCCCCCCCCCCAAGGACTCAACAGCTAAAGAACCCATCGCATTTAAATGCAAAAGATCTTACCCGGCTTTTGCTTGAATCTCCGAAACAGGTTTAAACGAAATTCTCCGATTTTTCGCTATTTTACACGGATAACAATCTAACATATTTTTACTGTTTATATGCAGTGAAAGCCTGTGTACAACCTCAATTTGTGGAAAGGAAGTTACATATTTGCCGATTAATAAAATACTGGTGCATGCATACATTAAGTACGCACAATTAAGTACAATATCTAATGAAATTTGGACATTCGAGCATTCAAAAATTGCAACATTACAATTATGTCCTCAAATTTGTCGAATCGTCAGACAAAATTTGCCCAATATAGCAGTTTTTGGGAGATCATTGAGATTTTCTTTGACCTCCCATCGAGTGCCTTTAAATATAGCTTCTAAAATTATATTTATGTTCACAAGTTTCAATGGTAATAGTGCATTTTTCTTGAAGTAAAACTAATTTCCTGATGACGCAAATATAAAACTTTTAAAACACAAAGATTTCGCGTTCGTATCTTAAGATGCTTATTTTTTATTCTTTTTTTTTTGAGTGCTTCATTGATGATTTTTTTTAATTATTACTATTTTAGTCTTGATCGATAAGTATGAAAGAATAAGTAAGAAATTTTGAGTCGTTTAGACATCAGAGCATTGTATTGTATTTATAGAGTGGCAAATTCTTCATTAAGAAATATCAGTAAACTTGATATTGTTTGCATGTCTCTCGGTCACGTTGTTATTTTATTTATTTACATTTTCTTCATCGAATAATGTACAGGATATAAAAGTTACTGACGCTATAACGTAAAGTTTATCAGTAAAATGGTCAAGTGCAAATTCTACAAAAAATTTAAAACTGAACATATGAAAGAAAAAAAAAGCAGAAGAAAGAAGTCAATTGCGATACGTTAAAAATTTACTAGAAAACATAAGGATTTACATGTTGAGTACTAACATCCTATATAACACAAAATATCATCGTAAAAAAAAGTCTAACGTTCTGATAACTTTAAATGCGATCAAGAAAGTAATTGATTTTTTTTTTTAACTCTAATTTGAGTTTCAGAAAATGTTTAAAAACTATCTTACGTACAGTAAAATGTTCAGAATCACAACAACTACTCGGATTTTTGCTATGAAGCAATCGCTACAACTTAGCAACTAAAAGAAATTGCAAAGTCTACATCAACGATCATTGGGATACAAATTATGATTTCAAAATAAACATTGTTATTTTACAAACATTCTCGATGACAAAGAAAACTACATTTTAAGGAAAAGGGAACGAATAATATAACTAGCACTTACCTTTAACTTGGATTACAGCTGAGCAGTCCTGCTTCAGCACACCCGAAATATCAACAAACATGGCTGTCGATATCTTGAATTCAATAGTTTCTCTTTGAAATTTCCCGTATGAAAAGAAAAACCTTTTGCGCAATCTAAAACAGTTTTACAGAGTTTTTCTGTTATTTAGTAGAGCAGTATTAAACTGTAAGAAAAAACAGTATATTACGATAGAAACAACAATTATTTTTTGCAGTGTGTTGTAGATTATGTGGACACGCAGAGTTTGATATTTGTTATAATACACATACACGTCTTAGCGTGAATATATTGCTTTTTTGTTTTTTGAAGTTAATATGTTGCATTTTCCCTCTACTTCTCTTTCGTCTACAATAATGATCATGCCCCCCCCCCCAAAAAAAAAAAGAAAAAACAGAATTGAGGCAGTGAGAAGCAAAGGGATTTGTGTGTACGTACCAAAAACTAAAACTTTGGAGAAAACTAGTACAAGGGGTAGGTGAACCTCTAATTTGTTTTGGGTGAAGATAGTACTAGTAGTTCTGTTACACGTCTTAGTATGAACATATTACAACTTTTTTTTAAATTACTTCCTCGCCTTTCCCCTTCTTTACTCCTTCCTTTTTGTCTACGTTAGTATTAAAAAAAAAAAAAAAATGAGAGAGTAAGCAGAGGGATGTAAGCGCCAAAATTAAAACTTTGGAGATAAACAGTAAAAATGGTAGGAGAACCTCTCGTCTGTTTTGGGGCAAGAGATAGTATTAGTAGCCCTGGTAGGGGATACTGTTACAGCATGATTTATAGAAACTTTTCAGCTTACTTAGGACCAGAACTTTAAACGCATTTTACCCAAAACTTGAAAAAATGTCCACTGACCTCCCTTTATTTCTCATTACCTCATATGCTCACCTTGCTAGTGCATGTATGAATGAAAAACAAAAGCCTTGGTCAAAGTTTTAAAAAATGACGGACAAAAAAGAAGAAAAAGAAGAAAGAAAGTATTTCCAAAATCATTAACGGAAGATTAAAGGGACAAAGATAGCAAGCGTATTGTCTACAATTTTGAAGAGGGCACAGATTTTAGAATCCCAGAAAATTCTCAGCTTCCAAGCACATTTACTCCAGTATTTGTTCAAGGAAAAAAACTCATTTAGATTCTATGTGACCAAAGTCCTTTACCTGGAGGAGTACTAGTAGCTGTGGTAGGTGCTGCTACATAGCATGATTTAGAATGAAATTTCAATGAAAGCCTACCTAGCACCGGAACTTTAAGCCCGTTTTACTCATAACTTGAAAATGTACACTTACATCCCTTTGCTTCTCACTGCGTCAATTGGAAAGTGTATACGAACAAGTTTCATTAGAAGCAACAAATATAAACGTGTTTGAGAACGCAACCACATTTTCCAAGATTCGGTTTACTATTGTCTACTTACTTAGCAGCATAAACTAATGCTCCAATCAAAGTTTTCTTTTAATAGAAACTTCGCATAAATTAATTGGCATTGAATAAATTAATTTAATTCTTTAAAATAAATCAAAATCTAGTTAAAGATTTTGAGAATATCCATCAAAAAAAGAAAATGGCACAGCATTGGCAAGACGTTATTCCGATCTTTTCCTCTTTTGTGAAAATTTAAATTAAAAATACTTATTTTCTAATAAAACTTAAAACCTGATTAATGAAAACGGCGTACCACGAAGAAATGAAACAAAAATAAAAGACATTAACTAAAAAACAACGAGCGGATATTATTCGACATTCATTAAGAGAATTAAATCCACCACAAAAGGCAAAATCGATAAAGTCAGTCAAATTAAATCTTTGAAGTCCAAAAAGAAATGAATTCTTTGATTTTTATCTTTCTTTACGTTTAGAACAAAAACAGTTATGAAATAACTTCGTTAACTATTCTTTGAAAGAAAAAGAAATGAACTTTTAGATTAAAATAACATGTGGCTAATGTTCTATTTCTGTAAACGAGGTTTGCGCGTTTTGCGTGTAAATAAAATGTAAGAAACACTCCAATTGGTAAATTTGAAGAACAATCGATGAACTTTTCATGCTTTAGTTTCAGTGGAAACCAAATCAGAATGAAACATAGCAAAACTGATGTAATATAGATAAAAAAAATTTATTAAAGAAATAAGTAAAAATGGAAAATTTTAAATAATGCCGTTTCTCTGCCCATGGCAAAATAATACTCTGTTTCATTCCTACCCATGAATAATACTCAAGTGAATACTAACTATTTTGTGAATGTCAACGAAGTAAATAGGCTTAAATGTACCCCCTAAGTTTATCTATTTTAGCAGCATAAAGAAAAAAACGATTAAAAAAAAACGATCCCATATAACAGATGATGAAATATAGAAAAAATTACAAAGAAACGATAAAATCTTTCAGAAATACGATAAATCAGGTACTCGGTAATCAAAAAATGTCGAAATTGCTTTTGAGATGAGAAATAAATTTTACCATGAAAAGGAAATTGTGCAACGACACCATAAAACTCGTTCCTAGCTATTTTTCATAAAGAATAATTTCAGTTATAAGATGATGGAAAATGCGTTAAGAAAGAGAACCAGGACTTATAATCTGTATAAAAAATCAGATAATGCAACGGATTGATAATAGTGACTTTTAGTAGTTGTAGGCAAAGGCTTTACCAAAACAAAAAGTAAATATTCTGAAATATTGCCTCAGAATGAAGATATGAATAGTTTGAATGTCTGTTCATCAATTTAAATTATATAGGGGGCACGTTGGAGCGGTTTCAATATTTTAATACTATTAATATTTTTTACTTTTTCTATATCTAACAAATAGCACCTATGGTCCTACGAATAATGTAATGAAATCACGTGGCTAGTTATATTGAACTGAATTTTATTTCAGAAAGGGTTATTTTGTGAGTGCTGAGGAAGTTTCAAAAAAACTTTCAGAAAAAAAGCAACTTTTTTTTTTAATGTGTTTTAACAAGAATGCAGAAAAAAAAATTAATTCCCTTCTTGAAGTAAATTTGTTTAGTTCACAATTATTTACAATTTTTTTAAAAAAAATTTTGTCACAAAGAATAAAATTATGAGATGACTTTTTCGTATCAAGAATGTGAAGTACGTTGATGCACCTTTTGTGTATCACGTCGTTCTGAAACCCCAACTAATTTTAAAACTTTTTTTCTCTTAAATCTCAATCATTACAGCACCATTCTAAGTATTTTTATATTATACATTTATTTCACGTTACACATGTTTGGAAATAATAACAATAAAAACTTAGAGGAGAAAAAAGCAAAGATGTGTTTCATAATTATTTAACAAAAATTACACTAAAAATTAATCACATCTCTACTTTTTTGCTTGTATATTTTCAAATACTCTTCAAAATTACTTCACACTTTTTTTCCAAAGAACAAATTGTGGAATGCAGACGGCTATACTCAAGTTTCTGTATTAAGTATGAATTTTTGCCAAGCAAGAATTGTACTCGTACGTAGAAACGAAATTGAACAAATAATTTGTTGAAAGAAGAAAAGATAACTTCTTTTCTTAAGATTGCTTAATTTCATTTTCTACATTTAATTTCAGAATACGCTTAAATGGTAAGATTTATTGTACTTTTTCTTTGAAATACATGAAATTATTTTAACAGGGTTCTTTTCTTTTGGAATTGTTTCATGCTATACAATGACAAAAAAGAAAAAAAAAAAAGCTCGCTTTCTCCCAGAAAATATTGATGTAACTCTGCTTAAAAGTGACATATGACTTATTCTTCCAGAACCCGGTGTCTGCTTGGAAAGTAGAACTTTATATTCCGAGATGTCATTTAACACATCTTTTGCTAACGTTAATATACATTCATTTTCTCATGAATATTGATTTCATTTTTTTTAACCTTAAGAAATAATTGTGTACCAGTGGTAAATGCCCATTGCTGTTTTTAGTTAAAGGTGGTTTATCAATTAAAATCAATTTTATATGTCATATTGATTTTTAAACTTTGTTCTTCATTCTGCATGCAAAAGAAAATAAAATAGTAACAATATTTGATAGTGTAATTACTAAATGCTATTTTTAACATACATTCGAAACCACTAATCAAGCCGTACTTTAATTAAGAGAGCAATAATAATATTATGTTCCCACTAATCATTAAAACGGCTAATTGTTTTTACAATTACTACTTTGATATTAAATTGCCCTCAATTTTTAAATATTTTTTTTTCTTTTTTTTCCCCGTGAACAAGGCATTTTTTAATTTCTTTTTATATATGAGTAAAATTATTGGAACTTAGCTGGAGCATTGTTTATGGTTACTACTAGTAGGTAACACTTTCATGTAAGGATAAAAAAAAGAAAACAAAAGGTTTCGAAGTTGAAAAATATTTGCTTTCAAAAGTTACGTTTTCTAGCGAATGACCCGTATACATTTAGTTATTTAAGAAAATGGTTTTATTTTATCACTTGTAACTTGCATAGTTGAATATTCTTTCACCCTTACCTAAATCTAGCACAAAAGCAACTTCTATTCATTTTCAAATGCTTTAAACAAGAGCTATTTAACACCAGCGTTAGGAGAGAATCCAGTCTTTGAATCTCATTCCAAGATCGATCACCCACCTAATTTGATTGCGTTCTCAAAAGAAATGATTTTCACGCAATCACTTTTTTAATCTTTCTAATCACACAAACGCATTTGCTGAAATAATTTATTTTTTCTTTTTCCTTTTTAGCCATTATTCGAAACGACAGGAAAGAACAACAAAAGTAAGAACATTTCTGCAGGATATTAAAATTTTATATACACTTCCGGAGCTGTTTATGATTTAAAGTAATGCTTTCTGTTTAGTATTTTGCAAAAATAATACAATCTTATGTTTTCTGAAAAAGGTAGCCATTTTTAATAGTTTCATAAATGAGTTTTGGCAATCTATGTATTCGGCTTACATATTTTATCAAACAGAACAGTCGAGTTTGAGCGTGTTACTTAAAATTTATAAAGTTTTTCGTTGCGATTTTAACAGAAATAGCTCTACAAAAAATAGCTCAAAATAACTCAATTAACAAAAATTTTTTTTTTTTCGTGCATTTAGTTTTCTTTTCATTGAAAATATTTCTAATTTTTTCCCGTTTTGGGAAACATTTCTTTTCTTGGTTTGAAAGAAACATAACATTCCGGTAAATGCCTTCCGGATGTTTAGCTGAGAGTTGTTTCAGGTGTTGAGAGTTTCATGCATTCGTTGGATACCGTTTCAAGAAACACATTCACACCCGCTAAAGCTCTTCCTCAGAATCAGAAAAAAAAAATAATTAACTCTCATTTTAAACAACTAGGGTTAGATTTACAGAAATGTTTTTATTTTCCTAGCAATTTTCCACCAAAATGGACTGAAAATCGAGTTACTAACAATTTTTGGGATAAGTTGAAGTTGAAAATCCTTTTATCAATTGACAGCTTCGTCTTTTTCCGTTTGACTATCGTCTTACATATTAACTACATTCCTCACGAAAATTTTGATTGACGCCACATCCCAGTTGGGAACCATCACGAAAAACTGACATTAGACTACAAGATATACATAGTGCGATCCAACAAGTAATGAGCTTTCGTTTAAAAAGACAGATTTATTGAGCTGATCGGTACAACTGCTTAACAGTCTTAAAAATAGGCACCTCTTGCAACAATGTACTTCTGCAGGCGACTTTTCCATGACTCAAAGGCATCCCTGAAGTACTGGGCTCTTATTCCAAGTTCGAAATTCGCCTTGCCAGATGAGTTCTGATCGTCTCACTAGATGGCGCTATGGGATAAAAAGTTGTCTCGCAGAGCAAGTCTCGCAAGTTGGTATTCCAATCGCCAAATGAAAGGGGAAAAGTGACTTTTCGCGCGCTTGTTTGCGGAGCGAAATCTCCACTGCCCCCTAAGTAGGTGAGATTATGCGATTTTTATGATACAATTTGAGAGTTTGTTTTTCTGAAAGGTATTGGCTCAAGGAAAACGAATTTGAATCTTGCCAATCCCGGAAATGGTGCTGTAGGGCAAGGGGGGGGGTTAAAAGTGCATTGCGGAGGGGCAAGTGGTTTCCCATTCCATTTTTGTGATACAATTGCGAAAGTAAGTTTTTCTGAAAGGTATCTATTGGCAGGAGGAGATCGAATTAGAAATTAGGATGTTACCAACCCCCAAAATGGTGCAGGGGCAAGGGGGGGGGGGCATCATAACTGCACTGGGAGTAAGAGTTTTTCCGTTCAATTTTTGTGACACAAAAACGTGAGTTAGTTTTTCTGAAAGGTATTGTTAATGCGCCACCTATGTTTAGTTAAAAACCTCTGGCTGCAACCAATTCAGGGAGTTTAAGGTCAGAGTGGCTGAAAGAATGCTGCTCTCAAGTGTTTGAAATTAATCATAATAAAAGTTATACAGTCCACTTTTATTGTAGTTTCAATGGTTATGTTGCGTTGCAGAGTAGAGTCAACCGCAAGAAACCAGCTAATAGAAAAAGATAATCTTACCTAGAGGTAAGAACATGGTCAGTCGAGCCAGATATTAAAAAGAATTGCTCGTGAAGAAATGTAACGCAAGTTGAAGACGCATGGAGTGAAATAACTTACGCATTACGATTCGAATCCTGTACATGAAAGGAGGTGAGTAGCAATTTCAAGTTTGAAATTAGTGACTGCTAAATAACCAGAAAATGTCTAAAGACGCGAAGGAAAGTGAAATTGAGTTGACACGCGTGAAAGCAAAACGTTCTATCGTAAGAAGAGCAGTGACAAATTACTTAAAGAAAATTGAAGGCAATCTAAAAGAACAAGACGTTAACTTTGAGGAAATATCTGAAAATTTAGAACTGTTAAAGCAAAAAGAGGCTGAATTGCAAGATATTGACTATAAGGTTGAAGCGCTAATTGAAAATCTTGAAGAATTAGCGAGTTAGAAAGTGTTTTTGCGTATAACGAAAAAATAATACTAATTAAAATTCGTGCTGAGAAAAAACTGAACGAGCAGAAGAAACCAGAGTTAAACGTCTCCAATTTAAATAGCGCAGATAAAACAAATTACGGAAGTGAAACAATAAAGCTGCCGAAACTTTCCTTGCCCAATTTCAGTGGCAATAGTATCGACTGGCTAACGTTTAAAGATCTTTTTAATGCAACAGTAACAAAAAATGAATCTCTATCTGATGCTCAAAAGCTTCAATATTTAGAAACCTCGTTAAAAGGTGATGCTGCGAAAATTGTAAATTCTATTCCAATATCTGATAGTAATTTTAAAATTGCGTATAATTTGTTAGATGAACGATACTCAAATACAAGAGAGCAAACTTTTGTTCACATTAAACGCTTTTTGGATCTTCGAAGCATTCAAAATGAATCCGCTTCTGCTTTGTTGACTTTAGTAGATAATGTCAATGAAATAATTCGTTCATTAGAAACGCTAGGTCAATCGGTTGATAAATTTGGGGATACATTAATGTTGTATTTAATATTACAAAAATTAGATACTTCCACTAAATTATGGTGGGAACGCCAGTCAAAGAATTCTGAAATTCCGAAACTTAGGGATTTAATAGAGTTTCTAAAAAGTTACGCTAGAACAATTCAAAACAGTAAGGGTTCAGTCGGTAAAGTTCATAAGCCCGCAAGTTCTAAAGTTAACGCTTTGGTTGCAGTTTCTGTATGTTCATATTGTAAAGATAATCATTACTTATCAAAGTGTGTAAAATTTCGCAGTCTATCCGTACCGCAAAGATTTGATTTCGTAAAACAAAATAAACTGTGTTTTAATTGCCTCTCTAATGTGCATCTAATTAGAAAATGTAAAAGCGGTAATACTTGTTTCAAATGTGGGAAGAGGCACCACAGTATATTACATCAAGAAAATGAAAATAGGTCGATACCTAGGTTTCCTTCTATAAGTGCTAAAGAATTGATTCCTTGTTCAGTAGAAATGAGTTTAGATTTAAATCGCAAAAATGAAGTTACTTCTATAGTATGTGCAAATAATTCATATGGTAATCAATTGGGAACTAGTATGAATAATAGCAATTCATCTGTTCTTTTATGCCCTGCTGTAATTAAGATTAGAAATTCTAAAAATGAGTGGATAAGTTGTAAATGTTTGCTGGATACGGAATCATAAAAAAATTTCATTAGGAAAGAATGTGCCAAGCAATTGAGATTGAAAATTAACCCTGCTCAAATTTCAGTTTCCTGTTTAGGAAGTTATAATACGCTAAGCAATGGAGCAGTCGAGTTATTATTTTCCTCTCATTTTGACACTGAATTTAAGATAGTAACCACCGCTTACGTCATTGATAAAATTTGTGGGGAATTGCCCAATTCAACTACGCCTGTGAAATGTTTTAATGAGTATAAGGATTTATTGTTAGCAGATCCCTCTTATTTTAAGAAAGAAAGCATAGACATTCTATTTGGGGTAAATGTATGTTTTTCGCTTGTAAACGGAGAGGTAATAAAACGGGGTGAAAATCTTCCGTTCGCAGTATGTTCTAGATTAGGGTGGATAATCGCAGGAGCCACAACGCTCAGCTGTTGTGACTTAGAATCTAGGTCTGTTAATAGTTTAAGTGTTACTACAGATGAGCTAGTTAAGTCGTTTTGGGAATTAGAACAAATTCCGTCAACACAATCGCTTACAAGGGAAGAAAGGTGTCGCGTAGTTGTGTGGGAAAGGCCGAGGAACAGGCTAAGAAAATCATTCAAAAAAGTGATGAATTTGATGATTTGCGACAAGAACAAGACGTGCTTCAATGCACCGAGTAAAAGACAAAGAAATTATACACCTCATTAACGTGAATGACCATAAAGGAAATAGGGTACTCATTTACAGAGTTGGAAAAAGACGATGTAAACTTGTGTTCGGCCCGTGAAACCGTATAGTGGTGAGCGTTTAAATAAACAAAAGACATTTCAGCATAAACCCAGGAACGGTGAATTCACCCCGCGACAAAGTGAATTCACTAATAGTTTGATTTGACAGCTTGATCATACAATCTTATTGTTATGGGAGATCTCTAACTCCGAAATGATATGAATATACATTATGAGAGCAGATAATACAATTGAAAAGTTGGCATCACAAACATGAACTGAGACCGAAATATTTTACGAAGGGTACTCACGTACATTTGAAGTTCTCATGCCGGGTAACGGAAAGCTGAAAGTCCAAACGAAGAATAATCCATGAGAGTTCGTGACATAACCGATTTATTGTCCCAACTTTTCCACATTACAAACGGGAAGCAAGGTCAACACAAATGCACAAAACAGTGGCAGAACAGACATGTGGTCACATCATATTAGAACATCGTGGCACAGCAGTAAAACACAATGCGAAGCAATCACTCATCAACTACAGGCACACCAAACTAAATGACCGCTTTGGAGCCATACTCGGCCGAGCGAATCGGGCCAAGAACCCTTCGCTCTTCAAACACGGCGTTCCGATGCAAGCAAAAAAATATGATCTCCCTTTAAAAAACGTTGCGTGGCCTTTTTATCAACATTTCATGGAAGCTTCTAGAACAAAAATTACATCATCCAAATAACCGACTCGAAGCGGTTCCGCATCCAATACTAATCCATTCTAAACCAAAACTTTCTTGCGGTTGGCTAAAAGTTCAGTGACCTCAGAAATGCGAATCAATGACGTCATCAGAAACTTTCCAGCACGCGAAGAGAGAGGATTCAGCAACTCGATCGGTAGAAAAAATGACGCGCCGGAAATCGAAACCAAATGAAACAGAATGAATGTGGATTACACCACATTTCCCCCCTTTGACAAAGTTTTGAAAAAAAAAAAAAAAAAATTCCGGGCAGCCAAAAAAAAAACGTCAAGTACAACCAGTACAAATAGACACAGGCACACAGCAGACGCTGTAAAGTTGCCTTTGAGAGCAGGTATGAAAAAAAAAATTTGCCTGAAGATGGAGATCAAAAAAAAATTTAATGTGCATCAGAGTCATCATAACCCAAAATGTTCAAATTCTAAAAAAAATGTGCCACACAAAAGGGACAATCATTGAGAAAACAACTATTTACAAAGGCTCAGATTTTCAAAAATCTTGCAACATGGCAAAAACAGCCTCAAACTTCACTAATTCCAATTGAGCCTGAAAATTTCCCAAGAGAGCATCAGTAAACGAAACTCTTCAAATTTCAAAGTTGCCACAAATTTTCTTTTTACATCAAATATGTACAATGGCATGAAGCATGGCCAACCATACAAATTTTCAAAATGCCATACAAACAAACAAAGAGCAACATGGCCAAACAATTTCAAAGTGTAAAAAAAATTCGTTTTCAAAGGTTCCACGAAAAGGCCAGAAAAAATTTTGCAAAGGCTCTCAATTGTATCCAAATAGAAAAAAAATTCTTTTTCGTTCATCTCCATATGTACAACATTTTTCAAACTGGCATTAAACAACAAAAATTTGATGCATTAAATTTTTGACATGCCATTTCACAATATCAAATTCCAAACTTATTTCCAAAAAAAAACCTTGCTTCCATTTCAAAAATTTTCTTGAAATTATTTCAAATTATTTACACATCATGCAATCAAAATAATTCAAATGCAATTCACTTTATACATACAGTGTTTCAGCTAACACAGAACATGGGTGCATCAAACTTTCAATCAAAATAAAAAAAAATTTTACACTTGTGAAATGCACAAAACTTTTCATCCCAGTCAAAACAAAATATACAAAATGGCCATATTTCAATTCTGCAATATTTACAACCACTAGTGGATCTCAAAATCAAAATGTGTGTACACACTGCATCAACAGCATTACTTCAACCAAAAAAACATTAACACCATTAACTCTGATCAGAGATGTTAATTATTCAATTATATCAAAAAAAAAAATTGCATGCTCTAAATTTACTTCAAAAAAAACATGGAATTTCACAAACAAACAAAGCAAATGTACATGTTGAAGCAGAATGCCCCTCATTCAAATCATTCATTTCAAGTTGTCACCCATCATCCAATTGGTACTCAAGGAAGGTTAGAATGAGGCACGAAGAAAGATTTTTCCTTCACATTTTAACAAATCATTTTTGTAAAAAAAATTCCAAATGAGTAAAATTTTGAGGTCAAAACGAAAAAAAAGTCAGTACTGAACAAATTTTGATAGCCAAAAATATACCTCTACAACACGAACCAAAACGGGGAAAATAGGGAAACATCATCATTAGGTGCACCAATTTCAACAGGGCTCAACCCAACCAAGAAGTACCATCAAATGAACCTTTCACATTCAGCAAATCATTTCAACCAGTCAACCTGCAAAAAGGGCAAACAAAAGTGACAATACACCAGTCAAATATTAACATCAATGCATCAAGAACAGCATGTACATCACTTGAAATCAATTCAATCACTCGTTATATATATAACCCCACATGGCTGTCAAATTTCATTATACTCCATACACCATCCTGACACAAGAAACAAAAATCAAAAACAAATGAAATTTTTGAATGAAAAACAAATGATCAAAAATGAAACAAAAAAAAAATTCTTTGTCAAAAAAAACAAATCAGAAGACGTTGGTGAAAGCTGCACAAAGCAGAAAGAACAATTCTTGAGATGCGGGGACTAGTGCCGGTTCCAATGAAAAAAAGGGGACTCACAAAATTAAAAGAAAATGTACGGCCGCGATGGACAAGCAGAGCTTTCAAGAAAACCAAAACCAAACACAACTGCATGCACAATCGAAAACTGCATTTGCATTGACAATTTTGACCTCTCGAGACGATTCTGAGGCTGCACAGCAGTCCAACCATGCATGACGAAATGATCAGAAATGATCTCATCCAGCCCGCATACTATTTACATCACAAGAAGAGGTACTCTTTGTACTGAAAGCAACAAACTAACTTCAGAAAAAAATTTAAAATGGGACAAAACAACTTTCAAAATCAAAAGGAAAAAATTTTGTGTTTTTCAAAAAAACACCTTGATACTTTTTTTCTTTGTTAAAAGAAAACAAACTGAAACAAAAAAGATATTTTCCCTAACCAATATTTGTTTGTGTAAAGAGTTATCCTAACCATGATTTACATAAAAAAAGAATTTTACAATTTCAACAAGCAGCCAAAATGAATTTTCCGCCACAGCATAGGTCAACTCATCATGCACCTGGAACTCCAAACCTACCGAGAAAGTACTGCAATGCAAAAGAATAAATTTTGACAAAAAAAAAAAAATTTACAAATACTTGACCGTGAGAGTAAATTGAAGAAAGTTCCAGAAGAACAAAAATTTTACTTGAATTTTTCAGGAGACCAGTCCAAATTTTCTTCATTTTTTTTTCAATCTTGAATTTTGAATTTAAAAGTTCTTGCTGAAAAAGAAAAAAAGTTCGTGAGAGTGTTACACCAAAAGAATGTCGTCAGCTACCACATGAGGACGTCAACAGGCATGGCACAACATCAGGTGACAGGAGGACACCAAAGGCTCATCAGCAGCTGGTTCAGACACGGTCAAACACATCATTGGGAGCAGGCGGTCACATCCGAAGGGCAGGTCAGCTAATATATCAGGCAGGCAGCAGATCTCATCAAGGCAGTAGCACGCATGGACACAAGAAGAGGCACTAACGGCGGTTTCTTAACGGATAAGGACATCTCATGTCTGGATCAGGAATTGAAGCTCGAGGGCTGGGAGGCACTGGAGCATCACCACAGGGACTGGCATCTCGGGAAAGGCAAGCAGAGGGCACAGCATCAGCATTCGGACTCTGGGTGGGCGACAGGACAGGCGGCTCAGCATCCAGTCGATCGACACTCACTTCAGGTGAAGGTGGTCGCAACACGGGTATGTCAACAGGCTCATCAGGAACAGGGAGTTGATACGGTTGAGGCGAATCAGGACGCTGAACAACATCATCGTTTGGCAACTGATTTTCTTGAAGATAAGGAAGACGTTTCTGGACCCTGATCAATCGGTTGATGTGTATCTTTTTCAGAGGTGCCGCTTTATTATTCAGTTTTTGAATGAGCACAAGAACAGGAGATACAATACGTTTACAAAAGAAAGGTCCACTAAAGGATGGACGAAACTTATTTTTCGACTTAAGATACAGCCAGTCGCCTGCATTGATCTTTCGAGATTTACAATTGGAATTTTGGGTCTCATTTTGTGCCAACTTCTTACTTACAGAACTCTGGTAAACCTCCCGATAAACAAATTGCAATTGCTCTAAAAGTTTGTGCAATTCAAAAGCCGAATCCAAAGATGGATTAATATTAAAATTAACAATGTCAGTAATTAATGATAATTCTCGACCGAAATGAACTAAATTAGGAGAGAATTCAGTAGTTGAATGTGTGGACGCGTTATAACAGGCTTTATGAACATCAACAGCATAATCAAAATCAAGACCTGATGCTAGCAAAGCTTTAATCGAAGTTTTAATGGATAGATTCACTCTCTCACTCAGAGTGTTAGCTTGGGCATTAGCCGACGTAGTGTGCCTTAACTGAATATTAAAAAGCTGATTAAATTTAGCAAATAGTTCACAATTGAACTGACGACCAAGATCTTTCAAAACTAATTCAGGTCTACCAAACAAAGTGACGTATTTAAAGAAAGATTTAGCAACTGACACAGCAGTTATATTATTCAAAATATACAACTTTAAGTGTCTCGAAAAGGCATCAATGACAGTTAAGATATATTTTTTATTGCCGAGAGGTCCAACAATGTCGAGTGTCACTAGTTGATTACATTTAACAGGTGAAAAGGTTTCCTGAAAGGGTGCTTTGTTTATACGATGAGGCTTTGCCTGAATGCACTTGGTACAACTAGCACAGTAATTTAAGCAGTCAACATACATTCTCTCCCAATAAACATTTTTAGTTAGAAATGCATAAGTCTTATTGATGCCAAGATGTGAATGATGAGCAATACTTAAAACTTTAGCTTTTAAAAAATCAGGAATGACAATTTTCAAATTTTCCTGAGCATCATTAGATGAATTACTTTTGCACATCATTAAAACCAAAGTTTCAGGATGGATACAAAATTTGTTATGTTTCTCAAGAGCAACTCTATTAAGAATATTATTATAAATGACAGATAATTTAGGATCTTTTAATTGCTCTTTTAAAATTGTCGACTGAGTTACTTGCAACAAAGGATCTTTCTCCTTTTCTCCAACATCAATTAAACTCAACACATTAACACAATGTTGTAAAAGTGTACCAGAATTCTGTACATTATCAACAAAATTAACATTTTGATCAGAACCATCAGTGTTTACACAATTCCCAGTATTATCCTCATACACTTCAACAATTTCCGGTAAAACTTCCCCCTTATCGAAAGTTGTGTCAACCACAGGGTTAATTCGATTATCACGTAACAAAGAAGGATCTGATACTATATCAACTTGATGATTTGTAAGGTCTGTGCGAGAGAGCATGTCAGCAAATAAATTTTTTTCACCAGCCAAATGTAAGAAGGAATAATTGTATTCAGATAAAGTCATTAGCCACCGAGTAGTTAAAGATGCAGGAGACGAGTTTTTACTGTAAAATTTCAGACTTTTGGCATCACATAATAAAAAGATGTGGCGATTAAATATGTATGACTTGAATGCTTCGAGAGTCTTCACAATTGCCATCAATTCTAGCTTTATAGCAGGATACCTTGTTTCAGCTGGAGAAAGCAATTTCGAAAAGAAAGAAATTGGGATAAACAAACCATCCCTCTTTTGCAAGAGCACACCACTTATTGCCAGTCCACTTGCATCTGTGTTCACATAGAATTTCTCATTCCAATTCGGTTGAACAATATATGGATTCTTGAAAAACACTTCTTGCAATTTTTGAAAACATTCATTTACTTCATCTGTCCATTTAAAAACTGCTTTAGGATGGGTCAACTGATTCAGTGGATGAATCAAATCAGAAAATTTGTATATGAGTGTTCTGTAATATGAGCAAATACCAATGAAACGCTTCAGCTGCTTCTTTGTTTTTGGCGGAGGAAAGGAAGTAATTTTCACAATATTTGACGAGATTGGCAAGACTTTATGTTGAGAAATCTGGAATCCCAGATAATCTATTTTGTCCATGAAAAAATGACATTTCTTTGGTGACAGAGTCAAGTTAAAGTCTTTAAGGACTGAAAACAGTTTCTGAAGCTTAGCCTTCATCTCATCAAAGGTTCTAGAACCTACGATCAAATCATCTTGATAGGAATACACTCCGTTCATGTTTGTTTGCTCACAAACCGTGTCAGAATAATGTTGTTGTATGCTCGCTCCACTGGCCACGCCAAAAGGAATTCTGTGAAAAGCATAAGTACCCCAAGGTGTTGTGAAGGAAAATTTGTCTCGGTACTCTTCTGGTAAATCAATTTGATGATAGGCAGCATGTAAGTCCAAAGTTGAAAAATATTTGTATTCTGACAAAGAGTTGATCAGGGAATGGATCTTCGGAAGCGGGTAAGATGAATGAACAATTATGGCATTTAAAAGTCTTAAGTCTAAGGCCAATCTGTACTTTTGTACGCCTGATCCATCATCTTTTTTCTTCACCAGGAGACAGGGGCAACCGTAGTTAGATAAATTCCTAGAAATCACGTCAGCCTCTTGTAATTGATTTAATTGATTTTTAGCTTCTTCTTGAAGACTCTGAGGTATGGGGAAAGGAAGCGCCTTAATTGGATAATCATGAGTGAATTGAAAATCAACTCTGATTCTGTCTGAATGACCGAGAGAGTTCAAAGAACTTGAAAAAGACTGTGTATTTTCTTTCAGCAGATTTTGCATGTCAGACAGTTGATTATCCTTTAAATGAGCCAAATTAAAATTTTCCAAGTTAAATTCTTTTTCCCTGAGTTGCACAACTTCATTAGATGCCTGAATAAAGTTCAGTGAATACTCATTATTTTTATTCTCAATCTCCTGAATATGGTCAATTTGACTCAAGTGCCCCTAAGTCATGTTTTTATTGAGATGAACTTTTTGAGAAGAATGATTCTCAACGTATAAATAAAAAGAATTTTTCTTGCACAGCTGCCCGTTCGGATCCTCATCAATAGAAATTATCGACTCTTCAATTTTAACTGAATTAACCGAATCTCAAATTGTAAACAAAAAATGTGATTTGTTGTCTAACTTCCCATGAGCAAAAACTTTAATGAGAGCAGTTTGTTTTGGTTCAACAAACTGTTTAGAAAAAATCTGAACTCTATTCATTGCTTCCAAACTGGGAGATGTGTAAGCACTACAATTATTACACAAGTTCACATTGTTGTCAAGTTCATGAGGGCTCCTCAACAAAGGAAATTTGTTACCGTCATAAAATAATACATTCTCTTTAGGGAGAATATACATGTTATGTTTAGTTAAGAAATCATAACCAAGAATTCCCACAAATGGAGAATTATCTCTGATATTCATAGTGTAGAAAGAATGACGAAAGAAATTACTTTGAATTTTAAATGAGAATTCTACACATGAAATAAAATCTACACTGGAATTCACAGTGGATACAGTTATTCGTCTTCCTAAATTTTTGATTTTGACAATTTGTTTAATTTTCTGGACAACATCATCACTCAAAATGCTAAGACTAGCTCCAGAATCAATTAAAAAAGGAAAAAACAAATTAGAAATTTGAACTTTGACTAATGGCAACTTATTTGACAAGTCCTCATGATGTGAACTTTGTAATCTTACATTTACCAGAGCTGCAGGAATAAATTCCTGAGCTTCAACCGACAATGATGACTTATTTTTCACAGGAGAAGTTTGAGTTGCAAGAGTTTTGCCAATTTTATTGACACCGGTGGATTTTTGAACAGGTCTCGAGTAAGTATGACCACTAGAGCGAGTCAGATCTGACACATTACCACCACGAGTAGAATTATTTTGGCCAGAAGGATTTACATTATGAAAACTTGGCACCGAGTTATTGAAAATAGGTGGTTGTGGTACAAAGAGAATATTATGAGGTGTAAAAGACATATTATTTTCAGAAAAATTATGAAAACCAGGTGGAGGAGGTACAGGAAAATCAACACCACAATTATGATACAGATCATTAGAGTTCATGTTAGCATTTTGTGTGGCATTTATGACATTGCTCTGATTTACAGTACACAAGGAACTCATGTCCTTTGCATCATGTACCATACGAACATTTGAATTACCACCTGGACAAGAATTAACAACATTTTTGTCTTTGTTTGGACAGAAATTATAATTGTAATTAGGCAAAAACTCTGCAGTATGGTGAACTGGCTGTGGAAAGTGAAATCTGGGCTCTGGGTTTTGTACCAACAGACTTCTATTTTGAATTTGATGATCAGAGGTTACCACTGGTGCACGATTTTGAAAAGACAAAATTTTTTCTGATGCCTGTGGGTCAGATTCATTGTTTGAATACACAAAAGATGTTTGGGAAGCATTAACACACTTAATGGGAGAATACTGTGTACCCATATCATTGTATTGAATTTTATCTTTTATAATTCTCGAAAAACTCAGACAGTTCACCTGATGATTTCTGAACCTGTTATTAAACCTCTGATTTTGACGATAATTATCATTTCTGAAATTATATCTAATGGCTCTAGAATTCGATTGATTATCAGTATTAGAAAAATTTCCCGACACAGGTCTTTCAAAATAATCAGAACGGCCCAAGGGCTCAAAATTTGAATTATGAGATTGGCTGAAAAAATTGTTTCGACCATGAGAAATATTAGACCTAAGTCGTCGATTTTGAAATCGAGCACTGTTGTTCATTTGTTTTAAATACACAAAACATCTTTCTTGCACATGACCAGCTTTACCACAAAATCTGCACAACAGTTTTCTGAATTGACGGTTTTGAGGAAATTGTCTTGACGACACCTCAAATTGTTTAGATTCACAAGCAGAATTACTAGGAATAGTGTCCAAATGCTCCTGAGAAGCAAACAATTTTTGTTTTGGGTAACCATCATTTTGTTTAGCTTTGGACTGAACACCCTTTTTATTTTGATCCAGTTGCAGTTCTAGCGAAACAATTTTTTCCTGTAGTGCCAAAACATGTTCATCAGAAAATTGAGGATTCTCATAAGATTTAACATCACCTTTCAATTTTTGCAATTCCTCAATTTTTTTTACAGCCAAGTCAAATGACTTGATGTCAAGTTCTAAAATTTTGACTCTAAAGTCTGACGGAATGGTAGACAACAATTTTTGGTACATTATTTCATTTTGAAATTCAGGATTCTTAATTTTGAAAACACTAGTGGTAATTAATTTTATTCTATGAGCCAAATTCAAAATTGACTCTGATTGTTCCATGTTAATGGAGTGAAAGTCCTTCATAGAATAAGTATTAACCACCGGCTTAAAAAATGATAACAATGCATCAGTTACTTTTGTAACCGAGTCAGAATACCTTAAATCTGGTGTCTCTAAAATATATTTAAGTGATGCTCCTGACAATTTACTTTTAATGTACAAGACACCTTTTTTTTCAGACCACGAATTAACACTAATTATATCTTTAACCTGCTCTACAAAATATTGTGTTTCAGTGGGATCTCCACTAAAATTAGCAACATTGAGCATGAATGTGGATCTGCCAGAACTGTAAGTTCTACAAGATGCAGCATTTTGAGGGGTTTGTGTCACACTAGTATTAACAACAGTGTTGGACACGGCTGACAAAGTTGGGTCAACCTGACGGGTTTTCCTTTTAGCAGGCATGGTCAAAGAAAAATTAATGCACAACCAGAAATTTCACTTGACTTAGAATGGCAAAAATTTCAACAAGAAACAATTTTTCAACAGTAGATGTACAAGCAAACAATTTCCACTGAGCGTTAGAGTTCATTCCCATAATATCAAGTGTTACAAATTTATTTATTTATTTTTTTTATGAGCTCGGTTTCACAAGAAAAAGAACTGGCACAACGCCAAAGATGGGACTGGTCACGGCACCAAAAATGTCGCGTAGTTGTGTGGGGAAGGCCGGGGAACAGGCTAAGAAAATCATTCAAAAAAGTGATGAATTTGATGACTTGAGACAAGAACAAGACGTGCTTCAATGCACCGAGTAAAAGACAAAGAAATTATACACCTCATTAACGTGAATGACCATAAAGGAAATAGGGTACTCATTTACAGAGTTGGAAAAAGACGATGTAAACTTGTGTTCGGCCCGTGAAACCGTATAGTGGTGAGCGTTTAAATAAACAAAAGACATTTCAGCATAAACCCAGGAACGGTGAATTCACCCCGCGACAAAGTGAATTCACTAATAGTTTGATTTGACAGCTTGATCATACAATCTTATTGTTATGGGAGATCTCTAACTCCGAAATGATATGAATATACATTATGAGAGCAGATAATACAATTGAAAAGTTGGCATCACAAACATGAACTGAGACCGAAATATTTTACGAAGGGTACTCACGTACATTTGAAGTTCTCATGCCGGGTAACGGAAAGCTGAAAGTCCAAACGAAGAATAATCCATGAGAGTTCGTGACATAACCGATTTATTGTCCCAACTTTTCCACATTACAAACGGGAAGCAAGGTCAACACAAATGCACAAAACAGTGGCAGAACAGACATGTGGTCACATCATATTAGAACATCGTGGCACAGCAGTAAAACACAATGCGAAGCAATCACTCATCAACTACAGGCACACCAAACTAAATGACCGCTTTGGAGCCATACTCGGCCGAGCGAATCGGGCCAAGAACCCTTCGCTCTTCAAACACGGCGTTCCGATGCAAGCAAAAAAATATGATCTCCCTTTAAAAAACGTTGCGTGGCCTTTTTATCAACATTTCATGGAAGCTTCTAGAACAAAAATTACATCATCCAAATAACCGACTCGAAGCGGTTCCGCATCCAATACTAATCCATTCTAAACCAAAACTTTCTTGCGGTTGGCTAAAAGTTCAGTGACCTCAGAAATGCGAATCAATGACGTCATCAGAAACTTTCCAGCACGCGAAGAGAGAGGATTCAGCAACTCGATCGGTAGAAAAAATGACGCGCCGGAAATCGAAACCAAATGAAACAGAATGAATGTGGATTACACCACAAAAGGCTTTGTGAAACGCATTTCTTAGAAAATTATACGCGCAATAAAGAAGGAAGGTATTCTGTTAGACTTCCGTTTAAACCTAATAGAAAACTATTAGGTAACTCCAAGGCCACCGCATTTAAAATGTTTTATAGTCTAGAAAAAATACTGCTAAAAATGCCTGACATTTGTTTGCAATACAAAAAGTTCATGACAGAGTATCTCGATCTTGGGCATATGGAAATCGACAATACGGTATGCAAAGAAAATGCTCATTATTGTATTCCGCACCATCATGTAATTAATGAGTCTAGTTCCACCACAAAATTAAGAGTTGTTTTTAATGCTAGTGCAAAAACTACATCTGGTGTATCATTAAATGATACGCTTATGAATGGTTCAAAGGTGTAGGACGATCTTTTCGCTATTTTATTGAGGTTTAGATGTCATAACATTGCAATTACAAGTGATTTACAAAAAATGTATCGCCAGATAGAGATTCATGATGCAGATAGAGATTTTCAAAAAATTGTGTGGAGGGATGACCCCACTAAACCAATTTCGACTTATAGGTTGTGTACTGTCACGTATGGTACCGCATCTGCTAGCTATTTAGCTACGCGAGTACTTAAACAGCTGGCAATTGACGAGGCAGCGAGATTTCCAAAGACAGTTGATCTAATCATGCATAATTTTTACGTTGATGACTGCTTGTTTGGCGCTAAAACGCAAGAGGAGGCGATTGATCTTATCCATGAACTGAATGATCTCCTTAGAAGAGGACAATTTAAATTGCACAACTAATGTACTAACAATTCGTTTGTTTTGGAAAGACTACGCAAATCAGAGGGCTTGTCCGCATGTTCTTCTAGTACCGCTGATTCTAAATTTATTAAAGTATTGGGATTGAGATGGAACTCAACGCTCGACGACTTTACGTATAACATTCATTTTTCGGATAAGCACAGAGCCTTCCCTACAAAAAGATCTATTTGTCTAGTGTGTCAAGCATTTTCGACCCCCTTGGGTGGTTGTCGCCATTTATTATAACTGCAAAAATTTTGATTCAAGATTTGTGGAAATGTCAGTTATCGTGGGATGATCCTGTGCCTCCGGAGCTTAAGGAGCGATGGATTAACTATAACAACGATATTTCTCAACTTGAACCTGTAACTGTGCCTCGAAGAGTTCTTTTGCACGAAGCGTCTAATATTGAACTGTATTGTTTTTGTGATGCCTCTGAGAAGGCATACGCTGCAGTAATTTACTTAAAATCTTCTGATGCGTCCAGTCATCAAGTTAGCCTGTTGACATCGAAGACTCGTGTTTCACCATTGAAAACAATATCGATTCCGCGCCCTGAACTTTGCTCAGCTGTGTTGTTAGTGCATTTACTACAAATCGTTCTTTCGTCATTACATATTCAAATTGATGCAATACACGCCTTCACAGATTCCACAATCGTTTTAACATGGTTAAGATCTGAGCCGTCACGTTGGCAAATATTTGTTGCTAACCGGGTTTCTGAAATACAAGGGATCCTTCCTATTCAACACTGGCGCTGGATTCCTTCAGACCAAAATCCAGCAGACTGTGCAAGTAGAGGACTTTTACCCTCTGAACTGCTTAATGTTGAATTATGGTGGTCTGGTCCTCATTGGCTTAGATACGAGGAAATTCCACATGTAGAAGTACCATTGTGAACGGACGCTCTAAAAGAAGAGCGAAAAAAGGCTTCGTGTTTGTATGGAACATCGTTTGTTGATTTTCGAATAATTGTTACAGTTTCATCATATGTTAAATTACGCCGCATGATAGCATGGTGCCTACGTTTCATTAAAAATGCTCGATATCCCAAAAATCGAAACATTGGCTATCTGACTAGTGTTAAATCCCTTGCATACATTAAAGTAGAGGGCGCGTTGGCAGTGTGCGTCAAGTAGGTGCGCACACGTGCCCCTATGTCATAAAAACTGATTTTGATTATTTTTGCCAGGTTAGTTGTTAGTTGTTAGTTTTTGTTGGTTGTTGTCAGTTGTATTTTCTGTTAATGGTTAGGGCGGTGTTTTCAGTTTTATGATTTTATATTTACACGTTTTTAATAAATGTATTGTATTGTTCGAAATGAGTTTATTGCCTATTGAAATACAGTCCACATAACCTACACAAGAGCATCGTACAGTTTGGTCCGTGCGGCCAGGATTGAATTACATTGGAACTGAATTGTGTTTCAGTTGTGATCTGCTTTTGAAATTTGAAAGAAACTGGAAATTTGCAATGACGGAACCTGCAACGAAAGTTTCTGATTTAACGATACTGAATAGAAAACGAGGAGCCATCAAAGGCCAAATTACTAGGATTGAAAATTGTGTCAATGCTGAAACTCCGCCCGATTCGAAAGTGTTAGAATTGAAATTGTCTTCATTGAACAACTTGAAGGAAAAGATAAATTCCTTACGAAATGAAAGTTTTTGTAGTCTTCCAAATGACAAAGACGTGGAAGATTTTGAAGGAACCTTAACAGAGGTCGAAGATTATCTAGAAGAAACTGAAGTAAGTATCTTCAATTTGTTAAAGATTCAAAATACTTCAAGTAGTAAGGCTGAAAAAGCTAATAGCGAATCAATCGCGAATGCTAAAATCAAGCTACCAAGTATTTCCTTACCGCATTTTTCGGGGAAATATACCGAATGGTTAACATTTAAATCGCAATTTATTACTTTAATTGATAGTAATAAACAACTGTCGGATTCCCAAAAACTGTTTTATTTGCAGTCGGCGTTGACAGGAACGGCGAAACAACTGCAAAATATTGATGATTCATATTCTTCTCTGTTTGAAGCATTAAAAAATAGATATGAAAATAAAAGATTGATTGTTCAAAGTCATATATCTGAAATATTAAATGCAAACAAATTAAAGTGTGAAAATCCTAAGGATTTGCGTTATTTAACGGATAATTTGCTTAATAATTTAAGAGCTTTAAAACAGTTAGATTTGAATATGAATGCTCTATCAGAAGCAATTTTAATGAATGCTATGCTGCAACGGCTTGATGAAGAATCAAGAAAGGTATTTGAAATGTCTTTGGATTGCAATGATCTGCCAAATTGGGAAAAATTCGTTGAGTTTTTATTGAAACGTATTCAAGCGCTAGAGAATGTTCAACGTAGTGTTCCCGTTGCAAAATTTAAACAAGAATGTATACCTAAACAAAAAAGTTTCGTGTTGCAAAATAACAATGTTGTTTGTCCTGTATGTAATGAGAATCATTTAACTTATAAATGTAAGAAATTTCTAGATTTACCTGTCCAAGAAAGATTAAATTTAGTTCGTAAATTGCAATTATGCTTTAATTGTTTAAGTAAACATAGAAGGTCAGAATGTTCTAGGTTAGATTATAAATGCCGAATTTGTTCGAATTCTCACCATTCTATGGTTCACGGAGCTAATTTCGCAAAGGTAGATTTTGATAAAAGTAAGAATCCCAAAACGTTTGTGAATAATTCCCGACATAACGTAAATTCGCGTTCAGAGCAATTTAGTACAGTAAAGGCATTAGAATCCGAGGAACAGGTTTCGAATGAAGAAAATAAAATCGGTGCATGCGGGAATAGTAGTCGGGATTCGCAGAATTGTTTTACTCAATGGGGAAGTCAGTCGAATGTTCTGTTGTCGACTGCAGTTATTTATGCGAAAACTGCAGACGATTCCTTTTTGCCCTTTCTTACAATTTTAGACACAGGATCTGAAATTTGTGCCTGCACACAGGAAGTTGCAGACTTGTTAAAATTAAAGAGCCGGTCGGTTAACTTTTTAATTACGGGATTGAATGGAGCGGGTTTAAAAGTTAAAAAAGAAATAAATGTGCTTATTTCAAATAAAAGTAAGAGCTTTCAGAAAACTATTAAAATGCTGGTAATACCCAAAATTACGGATTTGACCCCATCTAAACATCTTGATATTTCCAGCCTTAAACTTCCACAGCATTTAATGTATGCTAATCCTAACTTTTTCAAACCGCAGCGCGCTCAAGTTTTGTTGGGTGGCAATGTATTTTATGAGTTATTGCGAACGGGACAAATTAAAGTGAAAGACAGTTCGGTAATTTTGCAAAATTCGGTATTCGGCTGGATTGCTACGGGAATACTTAACTATAGGGAAAACAGAAATTTTAAATGTTACGTAGTAGAGGATAAAACTGAAGCAGCTTTAAAGCAATTTTGGACTCTTGAATCTTTTGGCATTAAAGACGATTCAAAACGCTCAGATGAAGACGCCGCTTTAGAAGTTTTTAATAAAACGGTACGCTATAACAACGAACGATATGAAGTTAGTTTTCCTTGGAAGAAAAATTGGAAGGAATTAAATGACAATTTTGAGGTAGCAGAAAGGCGGTTTCAAGGTTTAGTCAAGAAAATGAAACGCGATAAGACTTTGTATATTCAATAAAGTGAAATTTTGAAAGAATATTTAGCGAACGGAATAATTGAAGAAGTCAAGGAACCTGAAAAACGCATTGATAGACCTGTTTTTTATCTTCCTCACCATGCAGTATTCAAGCAACAAAGTGTTTATACTAAATGTAGGATAGTTTTTGATGCTAGTTCAAACGACGTTGGACAACTGTCACTAAATGACTGTCTTTGGTCTGGTATAAATTTGAACCCGCATATTTTTCAACTGTTGATTTACTTTAGAATTAACAAGATTGCCATGTTATCGGATATAGAGCGTGCGTTTTTGCAAATATGTCTAAACGAGTTTGATAGAGATGTGGTTAGATTCCTTTTTGTTAAACATGATCCTAATAAGAATGACAATGTAGAAGTAGTAGTTTATCGTTTTTTACGTCTGACATTCGGAATAAATGTGAGCCCTTTTTTGCTGTCTGCAACCATTAACCCATTCGATGACCAGCCCGAAAACCCTTAACGCGCATGCCGCAGATAACGAAACGGAGTTGCTTTTTGCTACGTTGTAATAACACTTTTCTCCCCATTTTGCTATCGGTATTTTAATGTTGTTTTTGCTGTTCAGCTTGCATTCGAAAATCGCTTCGCTTTATTTGTTTTAAAGCACTGAATTAAAAAGTGCAATAAAATACAAGGTTGCTAATATGTGCTGAAATATTCATACATTTACGCAGTACATAACAGGAAAATAAGAAACAATAGAGGATTGGACGAAAAGAAATTATTTTCATAACACTAATTATTTTATTGATTTATTTTTCTTTTTGCTTTTATCTCAGTATATCTTTTTTTTTTCTTTTACTGTTAAATGTAAGATGATCTAACTTTCAAAAGGCCTCAACAAAACATTCTTCAAACAATTGACTGATCGATCCAACGTGTGAGCAAGCTATTGAATGGACAAAAACGCTTTAAGTGTGGGAATGATATTCTAAGAGGATAAAAAGTATTCTTCGGTGCCTTTTGATATATTGTGACACTTTAAAACGACCAATAAACCCAGAGACATCCCTTTGATGGCAGGACTATGGTCGACTTTTATCGTAATTCAGGTGACTTTTAAATCCCTTCTGAATGCCCAGATATCAGTTGCTCAAGCGTGGGAAGTATTTTAAAGATAAATGATTACAAAAGATCAAAACTTTCGGCTAATCCCCTATTTCCCTAAAGGATACTTTTGTGCATGCAACTAAAAGCCCCCCAGCTGAGAGAGGAATAACTAGACCGACTGGGAGGTCTGTATTCTCCAAGGACCCTCTTTGCAAACATCCGAGCAAGTTAGTTCCATTCAAATGGTCAGAAGGTTTTAGTGTTTTGTGGTCAACCCTTCCACATTATTTTCTTACAACAAAACAGTTTAGTTAAGAAAGGAATTTCAAAGCAAGCTTTTATGCTTATATGACAGAACATGTCTTCAGAAGGGAAAAAAAAAGGAGATCTTGCTTGAAATCGAGTCGGATTTTAAATCTTTTTTTTAAACATACTTGGATAAATTTTAGTTAGTTTCATAGGATTATTTACTAATTATGGCAATTTGATTATTGAAAAGAAACCAAATATTTCATTTATATTTTTAAAATCTCATAAAAAAGGTACAATTAAAACATTGGAGCTATTTTAAGACAATAAATAAAATCAGAAAAAGAGTGGGAGAAAAGGAATGTTTCGTTTCTTATGAGTAAAGCGTACAACAAAAGAACTCAAGATATTATCATTTTATTCGTACTGTCGTATCTATTTTATGTTTTAAATAGTCAACTTTTACGTATAGTCAATGCGGTCGTCATTTTTTTTTCGTGAAATAAAAAATATTCAAAACCGTATCACTAAAAATCCATCAAATGGTGCCGCGAATATAAAAGATATAATTTACGTTTCAAAATATCATGATTTAAAAATAAATAAGTAATAAAAAATAATAATAGTATACAAATAAATAAAAAGCGTAGTAAACACATTATAATAATAAAAAAAAACATACTCGCACAAAATTAAGATATGTAAGATAATTTAAAAAAATAATATTGCGTAAAATAAATTATAAAATTTGAGGATTATGAACAATTTTGTGAAGGATACTTGCGTAAGAAGGTGGATTTTTGATAACAAGAAAAACATATTTCTGTTTATTTGCTTTATTCAGGCATAGAAATATTGATAAACATGTAAGGAAATATTTTCACACTTGTTCATCAGGAGTTCAAATGCCAGAATACTATAAGAAAAAAAGCTAAAACGAAAAGATAAAAATATAATGCCTGATTATTTGAAGCATTATACGTGTCCCATCAAACAGTACTTGAAAAGTTAACATCTTAGTAAAATAAAATAAATTAGAACAAGTTCCGTGAAATACTATAAGTTACATCCCTTTTGTCTAAGAAAAGAGCTTGATTAGCGCTCCCCTAAAAGCTCCAGAACCCAACAGAGAAGCGCAATAACAGGGTTCTGCCCCTGGAAGGATCGCCGACACATATTCGGCCGAAGCAAAAACTGCTAGAAACGCCGTGACGACACAGGATCGTCGAGGGCAGTTAGGAACCATTTTCTTGCGACGAGCCTGAATCGGCCGGGGCAGTATTAACACAAACTGCGCGGCCGATCCTGTATCGGCCGGGGCAAGGAATGGGTTAAAGAACACATCAAAAAGTATGAAGAAGCCTATCCCGTTACTACTGAAGTACTCAATACCTGTTTTTACGTTGATGACCTTGTTACTGGTGCAGACAATATAAAGGATGCTTTAAAAATTTCTATCGAAGCAAATAACATAATGAAAAAAGCTAGTATGAATCTCCGCAAATGGATTTCGAATGATGAAGTGTTGATGAAAATGTGGGAAGAACGAGAATTTAATATTTTACCGAGTAATCTCTCAAATAACTGTAACGAACCAAGTAAGGTTCTCGGACTGCCGTGGGACATTAAGGAAGATACTTTCGCTATAGAAGTAAAGGATTTGCTTGAATTTATCAAGACCGGAAAGAATACAAAACGATTTGTGCTGCAAGTAGCAGGTAGAATATTCGATCCTCTAGGATTTGTGACACCATACACCATCAGAATTAAGTGCCTGTTTCAAGAATTATGGATTCGAAAAATTTCCTGGGACGCTGAGCTGCCAGATGACATTTTAAAAATCTGGAATCGCTGGTGCTTTGAACTTCCTACATTGTGAAAACTCCAAATTCCCAGAAACGTCCTTGATTGTGCAGAACTTTCAAGTTGTGACATAGAATTGCATACCTTTTCGGACGCCAGTCCTAAAGCTTACGGTGCCGTCGTGTTTGTACTGATAAGATCTGATGACAAAGTTATTGTGAACTTTCTTACATCTAAAAGCCGTGTGGCTCCGTTAAAAAAGATTACTCTTCCACGAATGGAGTTGCTAGGAGCTTTACTTGCTGCTAGATTAGCAAATGAAGTTGCAAATGTGTTGAAGCGGAAAATATCCCCTCCTATGTACTTTTGGACAGATTCTCAAATAGCACTATACTGGATTAGAGGTTCAGCTTTGAAGTGGAAAACCTTCGTCTGCAACCGTGTGAAGGAAATTCAGGAACTTACAGACCCCGATAAATGGTTCTTTTGCGTAAGTCGTGACAACCCATCTGATGCTTTGACGAGAGGTATCAGTATCGATCAGCTGTTAGAAAACACAGCTTGGTGGTATGGCCCTACATTTCTGAAATCCGTGAACATTTATTCTACTGATCATCTTTCAGTGGTTCCCGAAGAGGGATCAATCGATAAAGAACTAAAACCGAACTTAAAAACTGAACCAAATGAACATTTAATGAACTTGATTGCGAGAAATGAAAATTCTGTTTTTGATTGCATATTTAATAAGTCAAATAATTATATGAAACTTATTCGTATTGTAAGTTTTCTTTATAGGTTTATTTATAATTGTAAAAATCCAAAGTCCAAGAAAATAGGTCCTTTGTCTATTGATGAATCTGCTAATGCAGAAAATTGGTTAATACGTTCTCTCCAGGAAGGTGAGTTTTCTGATGAGTTTAAAAGGTTAACAAATGGTAAACAAGTTCACAGCAGAAGTAAACTTTCCTCTTTAAATGTGTTTTTGGATAAAAATAAAGTAATGAGAGTAGGGGGGAGACTGTCCCACGCAGATTTATCTTATGCAACCAAACATCCTATGGTTTTACCTGCAAAACATCCTTTAACAAGTATAATTTTAAGAAATGTTCATCTTAAATATCTTCACGTAGGTCCCCAAGCTCTTTTACATCAAGTTAGACAAAAATTTTGGCCGCTAAATGGCAGGAATAGCTGTAGGAAAATTGTTCGTAACTGTGTGATCTGTTTCAAAAACAGACCTGTTACTGTTAGTCAAATCATGGCTGAATTGCCTAAAGACCGGGTAAATCCTAGTTATCCCTTTTTTGTCACTGGGATAGATTTTTGTGGTCCTTTCTTTATCAAATTTAAAAACCAAAGGAAGGGTGTATTAAATAAAGTGTATGTTGTTGTTTATGTTTGTCTAAGTACTAAAGCAATACACCTGGACTTTGTAACTGATATGACTACACAGGCTTTTATAGCAAGTTTGAAACGTTTTTTCGGCAGGCGAGGAAAATGTTCAAAAATCATTACTGATAATGCTAAAACGTTCGTTGGTGCCAATGTCGAAATCAAGCGATTGCAGAAAATGGTTAGAATTCCCGATGAAATTTTGTCAAATTATTTTCTAACAGAAGGTATTCAGTGGAATTTCATTCCTCCTAGATCGCCCAATTTTGGTGGCATTTGGGAGGCCGGGGTGAAATCGTTCAAATTCCATTTAAAAAGAGTGATTGGCAGTCAAAATTTAACTTTAGAAGAATTTATTACAATTTTGTCAGAAATCGAAGGTGTTTTAAATTCCCGGCCTCTCATACCAATGTCATCAGAAATGGACAATTTTGAAATATTAACACCAGGTCACTTTCTTATTGGCAGACCTATCACTACCCTTAGTGAACCACAATTGATTGATGTTAAGGAAAACACCCTTTCTAAGTGGCAAAGGATTACCAAATTTAGTCAACAAATTTGGAAGTTATGGAAAAGGGATTACTTAACCCATTTACAACAGAGAAATAAATGGAAATTTAGCAAAAATGATGTTAAAACAGGGACTCTTGTTCTCATTCGAGAAGAAAACTTGCCATCGACAAAATGGTGTGTTGGCAGAATCATTGAGACGAACATTGGTCGTGATAATAGAGTTCGAGTAGTAAAATTATGTTTGCCAAGTGGAAGCACACTAGTAAGAAATGTTAGAGATGTTTGCATTCTTCCAGTTGAAGAAACTGTTTAATTTTTATATATAGTTTTGCAACTAGGATGTTTACTATTTTTGTGCTTGAGTAAGTAATGTATTATTTGTTCTGTTATCAACTGTTATTTTGAACTTTATTTGTTTTGAATGTTATATTGAAATAGTGATTTCAATCGCGGGGGAGTGTTAAATCCCTTGCATACATTAAAGTAGAGGGCGCGTTGGCAGTGTGCGTCAAGTAGGTGCGCACACGTGCCCCTATGTCATAAAAACTGATTTTGATTATTTTTGCCAGGTTAGTTGTTAGTTGTTAGTTTTTGTTGGTTGTTGTCAGTTGTATTTTCTGTTAATGGTTAGGGCGGTGTTTTCAGTTTTATGATTTTATATTTACACGTTTTTAATAAATGTATTGTATTGTTCGAAATGAGTTTATTGCCTATTGAAATACAGTCCACATAACCTACACAAGAGCATCGTACAACTAGTGATGAAATGAAAGCCGCTAGAAATATTTTGGTGAAGATAGTTCAAAAGCAAGAGTTTTCCACTGAGTATATTCATTTGGAGAATAAAAAACCACTTCCTGCCAATAGTAAATTACTTTCCTTAAAGCCATTTATAAATGAAGATGGTGTAATACGTGTTGGTGGTAGACTGGAAAATGCTCCTTTTTCAAATGAAAGAAAACATCCCATTCTCCTGCCAAAGAATCACCACTTAACTACCATTATCATTCGCTCCTATCATGAAACATATTTACATACAGATACTATTCTTTTGTTATCTGTTATACGTAAGGAGTTTTGGATAATTAACGCTAAGTCGGCCATTAAAAAGGAAATTTGGAAATGCATTAAGTGTTTCAAACTCAAGGGAAAAACAGCAACCCAGGTGATGGCTGATTTGCCGCGTGCTAGAGTAATGCCATCACGAGTTCTTTCAAAAACCGGTCTAGACTTTGCAGGACCCTTTCTAGTAAAACCGCGATCTGGCCGCGGAGTTAGAACCTTAAAAGTTTACATTTGTATTTTTGTGTGTTTAGCCGTAAAGACTGTGCACATTGAAATTGTTGGCAATTTATCTGCAGACTGTTTTATAGCTGCACTAAAACGATTTGTGGCGAGACGAGGAAAACCAAGTGAGGTATTTTCGGATTGTGGGTCAAATTTTGTAGCTACAAATAAAGAATTGAATAGAGTTATTGCACGTCTCCAGAAGGAAGAACCCGTTCATTGTTATTTCGCCAACGAGGGAATTAAATGGAACTTTAATCCGCCGTCCGCCCCTCATTTTGGAGGAATTTGGGAGGCAGCTGTCAAATCCGCTAAATCTCACCTAAAACGTACAATAGCAGACCAAAAATTGACTTTGGAAGAATTTTCAACGCTAACAACACAAATTGAATCTTGTTTAAATTCCCGACCGTTGAGCCCTTTGTCAGAGGATCCATCCGAAATGTCTGCTCTTACTCCTGGGCATTTCTTGGTTGGTATATCGCTTTCTTCCATACCAGAAGAAAATCTTCTCAACGAAAAAACTCCCCTTCTTATCGCTGGAAATTAACTCAACAGATTTTTCAGAGTTTCTGGAAACGATGGTTACATGAATATGTTTCCCCGTTGCAACAGCGATCCAAATGGGTACGAGAACAACCAAATATTAAAGTAAATGATTTAGTTTTAATTAAAGAGGACAATGTTCCTCCTCTAAGGTGGAGGTTAGGTAGAGTAATGGAAGTTTTCCCTGGTTCGGATCAGAATGTGCGAGTTGTTAACATAAAGACCGATACTGGATTTTTTCGCCGACCAATTCATAAATTAGCTTTTTTGCCTAATATGGACTGATGAACTTTAGGTGACTGTTACTAATGGATTGGTAAATAATTATGTTTTGTAAAAAGGCTTCTTTACATCTGTTTTATTATTCTACAATTTTTAATAATGTGTATTTCATATTTGTTGCCAGTAATGTATACTTGATAGTAGTTAGTTCTCAATTGTTTTTTTCTATAGTTTATCATATAATTTTTGAAACCATATATGTTTCAACGTGGCTCGATATGTTAAAGCGCCACCTATTTTTAGTTAAAGACCTCTGGCTGCAACCAATTCAGGGAGTTTAAGGTCAGAGCGGCTGAAAGAATGCTGCTCTCAAGTGTATGAAATTAATCATAATAAAAGTTATACAGTCCACTTTTATTGTAGTTTCAATGGTTGTGTTGTGTTGCGTTGCGTTGCAGAGTAGAGCCAACCGCAAGAAACCAGCAAATAGAAAAAGATAATCTTACCTAGAGGTAAGAACAGGTATTGGCATGTGAAAAATAAATTAGATATTGCCAACATAGAACATGGTGCGGGGGGGGGGGAGTAATTTTCCGAGGAATTTTTGTGATAATATTACGATAATTTTTTTTCTGAAAGGTATTGGCACGAGGAAAATGAATTAGGATGTGGTCAACCCCCAAAATAGTGCTGGGGACAGAGGGGGCGGGGTGGAAGTTATAACTTCAAACATAAAATAAGTATATATGCAACATTTCTCGCTTTACAAAAAGTTTTCAAAGCTTAAAATGCTTAAATCAACTAATAACAACATTGTAATGCACAAACATCCGAATTAAATTGCAGACACGTGTTTCACACTAGCTATTAAGAGCTCCTTTTTCAATGTAAAAAATGTGAGTTTGTGAATGAAAATGCATTCGGCTAAGGTTGATTATTTCCATCGATTCTATTTTCTTGTAACCAAATCCATCCAAAGGGGGTGTAAACTTCTTTTCACAAGAGTTCAATTGAATTCCATTTGTAAGAAATAATTTATATTTCTTTATTGAAATTTGATATTGATTAATTAATTACAAAATAGTACCAAGGCTGGTAATTTCCAAGGAATTGTTTCCAAAATTTGATTTTCCATGTCGCTGACATCAAAATTAGCAATATTATACAAAAACTGTATTCGGTTATACTGTAAGCATTTGTAAATTGGCTACTATATAATATGATGCATTTGAAGGAAAAGAGAATACTTCAAAATGCTCCTTTTTTCATTTCTTTATTCAATTTAAAATCTTTCCTTTGGATTGAACTTTTAAAGTTCTTTAACAGCTGGAGTGAAACTATGATTTTAAAAAAAATATTCCTTTACGAATATTTTTCAATATACATTTACAGAAGCAGAGTATTTATTTATTTTAAGCTGCTCTTGTATCCAAGATTGCTGTTTTGACTTTTTAATATTGAAAATAAAGATTGAATTATGTAATCATAGGTACTTATTTTGAAAAGGGAAATCTAGAAAAATATTGTTTTGAAGATATCTTAAGATTGGGATCTTGAAATACAATACCGAGAAAAAATGGAATTTGAAAACAGGAATAATGAAGAAATACTTTTTATTTAGCATATGCTTATTAAATTATAATTTTAAAAGATAAGAGAAAAAACTCTGGAATATGTCTTTAAAACTGAGATTGTTGTTATAATAACAACTGAGCGAGGGGAGGAGTGGTATCCCAACAGCCCTTGGTTTCTACATAACCAATCCTAATATGAAAGATAACATACTCTGTTATGACTGTTCCCATCCCCAAAAGCTCAGTTAGCCCAACAAACCTTTTATATTTTACAGGAGTGCCCACCCTCTAAGAGCAAGGGCTCCTCCCCAAATATCACGAAGACTCTCCTCCAAAAGCAAGAGCCCCCCATAAAAAAGAAGACCCCTAAAACACTCCCCCTTTCTAAAATTTTCAGTGGCACAGTCTGCGCCATTGAAATTTTGAAACCCAGCATTTTAGTGTTTTATATTAAATTCAATTTGAATTGTCAGATTTTTTCATCAAGACTTTTAGATGCATCTAAACCCTTCTAGTCCAGGATCTGAAGGGGGTTGAGCATGCATGAAAAGGCTGACGCAATATTATTTCTGATTATTGTTACAGGCACGATTGTGATTATGAAACCACATGTCGTCGCCCCCCTGGGTGGTCGACAACCCCGAGGGAGGGGGGAAAGCAGTGGGGGAGCCGTTTTCTAAAACATACATAACTCGCGAAATATTTGAGATAAAACACTGAAGAAGTTGCAATCGACGCAACAAAACAAGGGCTTCATAAAAGCTAAATATAATTATGGACCTATCTTTGTAGGTTTCCCTGAGTAAAATTCCATTTTTCGCAAAAAAGCAAAATTTTTGAATAAAATGCGCAAAACAAATTTTTTTTGACCAAAATAAATTCCAAATCAAAATTGTTTGATTTTTTTTTCAAATGAAGTCCAAAATATCATTATCCAGTTTGTTAAAATCATTTAATTACTGTTAACGCGTTGAAAAACAAAATGACAGTAGCAAGCTCGAACACGATTTGCATTATAGTTCTGGATCTGAAGGGGTATTTTGAGCATGCATGGAAGACCTGACGCAAAAGTATTTCTGATTAATGTCACAGGCACTATAGTGAATATGAAACCACATGTCTTCGCCTCCCCCCCCTGGATGGTCGACAACCTCGGGGGATGGGGAAAGCAGTGGGGGGAGCCGTTTGCTAAAACACTCATAATTCTCGAACTATTTGAAATAAAACACTGAAAAAAGTGGCAAAAGATGCAACAGAACAAGGGCTTGAGAAACCGAAACATGTTTATGGTCTTATCTTTGTTGGTTTTGAATTAAAATTCCTTTTTTAGCAGCCATGCAAAAATTTTGAATAAAATACGAAAAACTTTTTTTTCAAAGATAAGTTTTTTTTAAATTTATTTAACCGTTTAGGGAATCCATAAAACCTGAAATTTCATTATTCAGTTTGTTTAAAACTACTTAATTATTACCAACGTGAGCGTTAAAAAGCGAAATAGAAAATGCAAGCACTTGCCTAAGTTAGCGCATTGAATAAAATGGCAGTATGCTAAGGAGAAAAAAATAGCATTATTATCCTTATGACGAACTATTCATTCTTCAGTTTACAAACTTAATTCTAAATACAAAGTATTTAACTATGGCTTTAATTTTGTTATATACTGCTTTAAATTTGAGAGGAACTAGGGATCCAGGCCCAGAGTAGTTTCAATTCAAATATAATTTTAATTTATTTCTATCAATTTCTGTTTTCAATTTGCACAAACGAATATTGCGGGTATTGTTTTGCGGATATTGCTTTTTATAATTTACTCAACAAAGAACAATGATAGAAGAAATAATATGTACTAAATAAATATAAAAAATGAGAAGCTTGAGCTTTCATGAAAACGAATATATATAAATATAAAATTATACACTAGAGTTCTAAAAAAACTAATTAAATACAATTAGTAAAATAATGCGTATTAAAAAATAATTGCAGAATATCAATATGCATACTTAAAGCATTAATATATCAGAAATTCTAAAAGCTGGATCATACTCTTTTTTTGTTGACTTGTAATTGTTCTATTGAATCGTTCTCTTCCGAGTATTTTGTAGTTTACGGGTTTTTGTTTAGTCTTAAAAGCAGTATTTACAGCAAGATGAATTATTATTAAAACAATTACAAGATTATTTACAGTTCTTGCCTGCGCAGGGTGGAATTAAACTCTCTGGTAAGACAGGCTGCATCGTAAGGTGTGGGGCTTTATTGTTTTATTTTCATTCAAGTGAAACCCAAACTTGGTTACATCTAAAGGCACTGCTAAGGTACAGGGGAATTGATTCAATAGTACAGTTGAGCAATACTTCTTAGCACATGTTGGAAAGAATTGCAGGAGCATGATAAAGAGCTGACATTATATTTATTACTGATGGAAATGACAAGAAATTATTGTAATGTACTTTCCAGAACTTCTGGTTTTCAAGTTATGAAAACGACAGTGAGATGTACCGATCGTGTTTAAGGTCCATTCGTGTAGTTTGACTATTGGAGAGAAAAATTTTATTTTTTATTTGGAGACCTGCAAAATCTTTGCTGGATTTGAAAGTAGTGTTTGGGACATTATGGACCAGAGTCATTCCATCGATAACTTGAACTTTGTTCTTAAAATAGGGTGCTTCTTCCAGAGTTTTACTGCAAGAAGTATCATTTTCAATTACATTCACGAAATCGGACCTCACGCTTTGCTTCAGTGAACCATTCTGATGAACCTAACCTAGCATTGGGCTTATTGTATGGGAATGATTTTTAGATGTACTAACATCACTTTTCAGCTAACGTTTCCCAGGTTAAATGTTTTTTTTTGGTTTTCTTTCGCTGTTTTGCAGTCGCTATTGAAGACGCTATTGCCATTGCAGGATTTCTCTGGATGAGAGGCTATTAACATTTTCTTTAACGTTCCACTGAAATTTTGATGCTGCTTTTGTGGCAATAGCCTCGCTCACTATGTTTTATAACTCAGGTGTAAAATCTGCAAAAGGGTTATCCTGATCATTTATCCTTTTCGTAATTACTTCGTACTTGCAAACTTTCAGGTTTTAATTTTAAAAAAAGTCCCATTGTGACCCATACTAAGCAGCTATAACGCGTTAAAGATTAAGTACTTACTTAACTGGGACATGGTTTTGATATTATTACGAAATAAAACCGCCAAAACAGGAGAGCCACAAAATTTACTTTGATTTATGTCGAGTCTTCAAGGTACATTCAGCAAACTTTTTTTTTTTTTTTTTCGTGAATTACCTCAAATGCTTTTTGAGCTTGCTTTTATTTCACTTTTCAACGCTTTGATAATATTTAAGTAATTTTAAACAAACTGGATAATGATATTTCAGATTTTATTGGTTCCCTAAACAGTTAAATAATTTTGACAATTTGAAAAAAAAATGCGTATTTTATTCAAAATTTTTGCTTGTTTGCGAAAAATAGAATTATACTCAGAAACTAACAAAGATACGATCATGAGTCATATTTAGCTGTTATGAAGCCCTTGTTTTGTTGCGTCGATTGCCACTTTTTTCAGTGTTTTATTTCAAACAGTTCGCGAGTTATTAGTGTTTTAGCAAACGGCTCCCCACACTGCTTTCCTCCTCCCCCGGGGTTGTCGACCACCCAGGGGGGCGACGACATGTGGTTTCATGATCACCATCGTGCCTGTAACAATAATCAGAAATAATATTGCGTCAGCCTTTCCATGCATGCTCAACCCCCTTCAGATCCCGGTCTATTCGCGCTCTGCACTTCATTAGACACGACAACAACAACATAATATTCAATCCACGATTACGATCGTGTTTAAGGTCCATTCGTGTAGTTTGACTATTGGAGAGAAAAATTTTATTTTTTATTTGGAGACCTGCAAAATCTTTGCTGGATTTGAAAGTAGTGTTTGGGACATTATGGACCAGAGTCATTCCATCGATAACTTGAACTTTGTTCTTAAAATAGGGTGCTTCTTCCAGAGTTTTACTGCAAGAAGTATCATTTTCAATTACATTCACGAAATCGGACCTCACGCTTTGCTTCAGTGAACCATTCTGATGAACCTAACCTAGCATTGGGCTTATTGTATGGGAATGATTTTTAGATGTACTAACATCACTTTTCAGCTAACGTTTCCCAGGTTAAATGTTTTTTTTGGTTTTCTTTCGCTGTTTTGCAGTCGCTATTGAAGACGCTATTGCCATTGCAGGATTTCTCTGGATGAGAGGCTATTAACATTTTCTTTAACGTTCCACTGAAATTTTGATGCTGCTTATGTGGCAATAGCCTCGCTCACTATGTTTTATAACTCAGGTGTAAAATCTGCAAAAGGGTTATCCTGATCATTTATCCTTTTCGTAATTACTTCGTACTTGCAAACTTTCAGGTTTTAATTTTAAAAAAAGTCCCATTGTGACCCATACTAAGCAGCTATAATGCGTTAAAGATTAAGTACTTAACTGGGACATGGTTTTGATACTATTACGAAATAAAACCGCCAAAACAGGAGAGCCACAAAATTTACTTTGTTTTATGTCGAGTCTTCAAGGTACATTCAGCAAACTTTTTTTTTTTTTTTTCGTGAATTACCTCAAATGCTTTTTGAGATTGCTTTTACTTCACTTTTCAACGCTTTGATAATATTTAAGTAATTTTAAACAAACTGGATAATGATATTTCAGATTTTATTGGTTCCCTAAACAGTTAAATAATTTTGACAATTTGAAAAAAAAATGCGTATTTTATTCAAAATTTTTGCTTGTTTGCGAAAAATAGAATTATACTCAGAAACTAACAAAGATACGATCATAAGTCATATTTAGCTGTTATGAAGCCCTTGTTTTGTTGCGTCGATTGCCACTTTTTTCAGTGTTTTATCTCAAATAGTTCGCGAGTTATGAGTGTTTTAGAAAACGGCTCCCCCACTGCTTTCCCCCTCCCCCGGTATTGTCGACCACCCAGGGGGGCGACGACATGTGGTTTCATGATCACCATCGTGCCTGTAACAATAATCAGAAATAGTATTGCGTCAGCCTCTCCATGCATGCTCAACCCCCTTCAGATCCCGGTCTATTCGCACTCTGCACTTCATTAGACACGACAACAACAACATAATATTCAATCCACGATTACGGAATACTTATATTTCTTCGTCTGCTTTTATGATAGTTAAGATTTTTTTTATTTTTTTAATATCATGGTTTTTTTTAAAAGTTATTATTATTATTATTTTGATTATAGTTTCTCGGAAAAAATATATTTCATACACGATGTTCTTACTAATATAGATGGTGTTATATTGTAAAACACAAAATTTACGGTTAATTTTGATCTTATTTATGCATTTTCTTTTTTCCCCCTCTTCTATAATTGTTTTAACACCATAATATTGAAATATGCATAAAATATAACTTACCTTTTGAAATTTGACTATGCTTTTGCACCGGAGCCTTCAGACCATTTTTCCTTTGAGTAGTATTTGGTAAAATTCCCGAAGAATTTATTTTTATGAACGTTTGGATTTGCTTCAAGAAAATCTAAAATTATTTCGATGTGATTCTTTGTAGCGTAAAAAGTATTCTTTAAAGTAGTAGCCATTAGCGTGGCCAGTCGTCTAAGTTCGCGCCTTACCGTGCAAAGATGGAACAAAACAAAAACTAGCTGCTATTGGTTGAAAGGAAATCCCGTTCCGTCCCGCGGCGCCAAAACCGGAGAAAAACCCTTTCCACCCATCACGCCTGTTATCTTGGACTCGTCGCCACATCGCAAGATGCATGTCAGCAGATTAGAATATTACTTTGCGAGATTTCTACATCACTGCCGATGACGTGGCGGGAAATTTTGAACTCAAAAGCTGCCTAGCTCGGAATGACCACCCTGTTTCGAGATGTCTGCTTGCCTTGACATGCGCTTGGATGTCCCCGATGGAGTTGAAACGTTTCCTCTTCAGGGCTGATTTTAATAGTGGACACAAGAGGAAGTCAGGAGGCCACAAGCCCGGACTGTAGGAAGGCTATGGCAGCACAGGAGCGTTGATTCGGACTTTCTTCAGTCAGAATTTTGGACACAAGTTTCGTGCAGACTTTCAGCGTGTGCAATTTCTCCGTAACAATGCGTTACACCGTTGCTTCCGATAAGACCAGGGCATTTTTCTCTGCTTGGTAGAGACTCAAACACCAGTCCGTGTTTAAAAATTCACACACTTGTTGCACATTTACGTCAGTAAGAGCTGAGGACGGGCGCCCAGACTGGGGTTTGTCAGTCATCACTTCCCGGCTTTACGAAATGCCTCGTACGACTTTTCTACTTGCGAGTAGGACACTCAGTCCCAAGCGCCTGTTGAAGCATTGCGAACGATTGAAAAGGAAACCAGAAGCAAAATTTGATTTGTTTCCGTGTCCCTGTTTTACCTGAAAGAATTCAATTTTTGCAACCGTAAGTCCCGTAAAGTGTGGCTACTTGAGCCTCCAGGGGCTACTTGAACCCATGAGAAAAATTTATTACAAATCCGTCCTGGTCCTATAATACTCAATGTATAGACTTAAAAAAAACTTTCTCCATGACAGGTAGCAGTACTAGGTAGAGGCTGGAGCATGAAACAAAGTTTCTGCTATTCCAGACTTTTTCTGATTGAGGTTATTATTGCAAGTTGTTTAAACAGTTGTTTTTAGTGTCTGCAAACTTTGACAAGCAAGTTCATGGAAACATCTGATATTACCAAGGTAAAGATAATTTTATGTTAGCATGTTTGCATTCTATTTCTTAATAAAATACGTGTTTCAAGGTTATAGCTATACACTGTTACAACCAGAGGTTCCAGACGAGTGAATATGTTCCCCCTAAGGTGAAAGCATGGGGCCCAAGGGTGCAATACTAGCCAGGAAGTAGAGCAGGGGTGCCAAAACAGCAGACAATCGTAGACAGGGGTGCCAAAACAGCAAGCATTCGCAAAATGACTTGCTAGCGCATGCGCTTCCGGCATACATTCACCATTCAACCACTTCAATATGGCGGATGAATGATAGGTTGCATCTAAGCGTGGCTTCAATGTCTTTCACATTGAGTGAAGTACACTATTGGATTAAATCTCAACTTTTCTAGGATAATTCTTTAAAATAACAAGTAAGTACAGCTTTTGATCACTTTGTAGGTTTTAGGGCTTTCAAACATAGTTAAAAGTACGTTTAATGCTTTTCAGTTACCGGTAGTTCGTTACGATACCGTAGTACCGTTAGTTGTTGATTTTCAGTTGACCGTTACTGTCGTGAAATTTCCATCATTCAAAACGCTACTAAATATATCTATCATTATTTTGTTGAGTACTCGATAAGCAACATTTAATCACCAAAATAATAACCGCAATTTATCGCTAATCAACAAGTGAGAACCTAAATAAAAATGATTCTTGTGCTTCGTAGATTACTACACAACAGCGAGTGCAAAAAAATAAAAAGGAAATCTCTCTCCGTCTAGTTTTTTTTTTTTTTTCTTTTTCGTTCAAGTGTTTGAATCATTTCCTGCTAGCGTTTAATGTTTCGTTAGCGTTAGGAATTTCTTATTTCTTTACGTTTTTCAACTGTCGAAAAATTTCATATGCATTTTATTTTATTGTTACTCTTGATTGAAATTTTCAACGTTCGAGAAAGGATTTTGTTTTTCCGTAACTTTAATATCCCAGAATATTTTTGGCTCTTCATGTAAATAATTCATAAGTACATCTACATTTTACTTTCGGTGCGGTTATTTCTCACAAATAATCATTAACTTAACTATGATATTGAAATAATTACTCGTCTTTAACTTTAAATATATTTGTGCCAGTCTTTGATACCAAATAAAGTCTGTAGATATTTATTGTTTTATTCATTTTTAATATTACTTTGTAAAAAAAAAACTTATCAGTACGCAGAGTTTTTTCACAAGTTTTTTTACCGCCCCGAGAGTTATTATAATTATTATTATTTATTTTTAAGAAAAGGATAAAAATTTCACAGATCCGCAATATTTTTCATTTGCTTTTACCGACCCGCGGGTCAAAAGAGGTTGAGAAACACTGATGTAGAGAATGATCAGATGAATTAAAGCAATGAGCACTCCTTAACTATGTTGAAAACTCTGAAATATGATCAAATGCTGTAATTACAAGTTTTAATCATTTCCAGTACTGAATTCATGCAATGTGAAAAGTGTGCAAAACGTAGACTGTCATGAATCAAAACAAAACTATTAAAAAAAAACAAACACACAATTATATTCAAAAAAGCACACAATACGGGGGAGGGGGGATGAGGATCTACAGTAAGGGTGCCATTTCTCTCTCCGTAGGTTCATTCTTTTCACCCCGGCTGCCTACTTTTTGAAAGGTGCCTGTTTTTCACCCTAGTTAGAGGTGCAATTTCGGCTCCGTAATGGGTGCCTCTGGTGAACAAGCGTTTCACCCCTGAAAGGTGCCGAATGCAACCTGTAGTTTTAACAGTGTATAATTAACACAGTAAGTACTATAAGTTAATATAAGTGCACTGGTTGCTTTAAAATGGGGCTACTTGAACCCAGCTTTCAACAGTCCCAGATCACATTTCATCGTAAACCATGTTAAGTAGGGTCTGGTGGGGAAAAGTGGTCATAAAATCGTAGGTTTTCAACTTAGGTGGACAAAAAATGCTATAATTTCTTCAAAAACTTCAACTTTTTTCGTTGTTATTTTACATTGCATTATTAAAGAACACGGCACATTGATTTTTAGGAAAAAAAATATTGATTTAATTAGTTTTATAACACTTTCTTTTCTTCATGTATTTATAACCACTTTACCCCATGGGGTGGGGGAAAGTAGACATAGCATGGGGTAAAGTGGTCATAGTTAAAAATAGCTGCAAAACCGTTATAAATAAACCTAATATTTGTATAGTTCGGTTGTTTTTATAGTTACAAGTATATGCTCAAGTATATGCGTGCATACACGAGTATATACGTGTTTTGTGAACATGAGTAAGTAAACACATTCCTATATATGAATAGATACATGTATACATCAGTTACATTCATGCACGTGCCTACTCAAGCATATACGTGTATACACGAGTATATAAGAATTTTTACGGGATAACCTACAAGAGTGTATACGTGTCTTCACGAGTATATACGTGTACGGTAGACGTATATATGCATATATAAGTGTACATACATACAAGAACACGTATACACGAGTTAACTCGTTAATACATCCAGTGCGTATCTGTACATGACTACTCGCGTATATGCTCGTATATATATGGAAGCATGATTATATACGTATGTATACGTATAAACAAGATTGTAAGACGCATATACATACATTTACTTGAATACACCACTACATGTATGCATACACGAGTATGAACGCTTCTATATGTGCATGACTACAGAGTGAATCCAAACTCTTGAGTGAAAATCTAAGGGGTGTGAGAGGGCAGGATAAGAAGCAAAGAATTATGAGAAACTTATGGTTGCTGATGCGCTACATGCACACAAGCCAAAAACTGATTAATGCAAAACAGGTCACAAATTTGTTGCACAAAGAGTATTTTACCCAACATTTTAGTACATTAACAACATATTTAGAGGAGTTGTTGAAAGTTAAAGCCTGTAGTAGCTCTAATACGTGCATCGCAACAAAGGCACAGCGACTGATGAAAGATTTTCATAAGTCTCGTTATTGCAAGAGAATGTTTTGTGATTGCGACAGCTGCATTCCACAAATTTCATAAATCCCTTTAAAACTTTCTTGAAACCTTAAATGTTGTGTAAAATTGTCTTTGTGAAATAAATTTGTGACCTGTTTTGCATCCATCAGTTTCTGGCTTTGCGTGCATGTAGCGCGTCAAATTTGTGTTACTGACCATACTTTCCCTATGATTCTTGCTTCCTATCCTCCATTCTAACATCTATTAATAATTTGCTCTTGAGTTTAAAGTCACCCTGTATACATGTATATCATAAACTTGTATGTAAGTGTCTACTCAAGTACGAATGCGTATATACGTGTCTACCTGAGTATATAACTGTTCGTATATATACGAGTTTAAGCCAGTATATACGTGTATAGCCAAATGTATATCTGTATATAGATAAAAAATACTTGCAGACACTCATATACATAGTTATTGGTGCATTTATGTGAATACATATATATATATATATACGTGTTTACACGAATATATGCTTATGCACACGCATATACTCGTAAATTTGACCCTGTTTACTGTAAAAACAATACATGTTAAGTGAAATTAATATTTAATTTATATCTGCCTTATACTTAAATATTAAGTGACTTTACAAGAACAATATTCGTTAAGCCTAATATTATGACCACTTTACCCCATCTTACTTAAATTGCTCTAAAAAATTATCAAAAAGAGGTTGAGCTAACTGCTAACGAGTAACAGTTCTTGAGACATGTAGGAAGCTTCCTGTGCAGTCCATCTGTTCATTATTCTAACAAACAAAATTTCCTGAGAAAGTAAAAAGAGGTGTTTAGATTTTAAAATTTTTCATATTCACCCAACATATTTTTTTAACCACATAACATTTTTCCAGTTGTAAAATTTTGTATTCAAAATGTAGTTTCTAACCCCCTTACTCTGAAATAAAATTTTCACATTCATTCCAAAATTTATTTCCAAGCTATAGCCATTTCTTTGACGTATGACCACTTTACCCCATTGACCACTTTCCCCCACCAGACCCTAAGGTTTGTAATCTTTTAAAATAAAGAGGTTAGTTACTATATATACACGTTTATTTGCAGATCTGGAGATAAAAAGGGTCCGAAAGTAAAAGAGAACCTCTTGAAGTAGGAAATGATGTGTATTATTAAGAGGAAAAATTACAATTCTGCCCAGATTCAACTAATTCCGCAGAAATGTCTTATAGCGTCAGCCCATTTTGACTTAAGTATATCAACTCTAAAAAGGAAATTAAAAGATCGTTCCCAAAACATGCCTGGGCATCCTGTAGTATTTAGTAAGTAGGAAGAGCAGGTATTAAATAATATCAGAGAAAAAAATCCACCCAAGCCATTAAATTGAAGGGCTTTCATTCTTTCTAATGTTTAAATAATAAGCATTTCAATTGGTTTTAGCTGTAGTTTGATTATGTTTCTATTTGAGAAATTATGTTTGCCTATTTTTTTTATGTATATGTTGATTTTATATTAATTTATATAAATAATTTACAATTTATATAAATAGTTTGCCCACTAAAATGTACGTTTTGAGTTTATTTTTCAAAATCATTGGTCCTTCTTGATACCATCATTTTTTTACAGCTTTTTCTTCTTCTTTCTCTTTGCTGAATGGGACCAAGTAGCCCCAGCGCGGGGCTACTTGAACCCAATTTTTAAAAATAGAAAAAAATATAAACGATTTAAATTGTATAAAAAAGGCTTAAGGTGGTAGCAGAACGCCTGAAAAGTGGTTAAACGAGGTTATAAATTCACATTATGGGTTTAACCAAAATTCAGAGTAAAACTCGCAAAAGATATGAAGTTTCGAGACCAAGTAGCCCCACTTTACGGTATTAGATGCATACAGTCTGACCACCCATGACCAAAAAAAGGCAAACATCCAGTTTAGAGGCGCAAATGTATGCATCTAGTAGTTTGCAAGGGTGGTAGTTCGTTATAGATATGCTCTTTTACCTCTTAATTATTTAGATGTAGTTTTGTAAAAATGACAAATTGTTCACGGCAATAATTTGTTTAATCTAAAAACCATTTTCGACTATTTTTTTACAACATAGTTTTCATCTTACCATTTTGCTTTTGCATTTCCGGACTAAATGAAAACAGTTTATTTTCTTTTTGTTGTTTCCATAGAAACTCTGTTGTCCGCCTTCAGTTTAGACTGAAAGAATGCAATAAATTAATAAGGCACTAGTTACACTATAAAAACACGTGCATTAATATCCCTTCGCTTTTATTCTTTCTTGCCTGTTAGATTCATTCAGATGGAATTTTCTTAAATTGGCCGATGGCCAAATTCCATATATTTCGTAGTCAGACTGTACTTTTAATTTCAAAAATGTTCGAAATAAAGTGCAGAGGTCAGATATTAAGAGATTGAAGAGGAAAAAACCTGAAAAAGTATGAAATATAACTTTTTTTACATTTTCCAAGTTCACTACATTGCATCTATGGAAACAATCTCCATTGAGAAATAATGCAAACTCATTTTTTTTAAAAACATTTTACAAACATAATTTTACACTTAGTTTCAAAGGCTAGATCTTTCACCTACTCCCCCGTAGTTTGTACGGAAATTATCGATTTTGTAAGTTATAATTGTCTAATTTGCAAATCAGCAAAAATAGATAAATGTATCCGCAGGATATTTTCTTTTTATTTTATATGGAGACCACAAATTGCTTGTCCAATTAAGGAATCAAACAGTCGATTGCTCAAGAATATATAGTTTCAATTTGAAATGAAAACTCTCTTTATTAAACAGAGCACGTTTATAGCTGTAACTATACTTGTACATGTATTAGAAAGATTAGATTAATTTCATCAGAAATGTAAAGGTCAATATTCACTAGACAAATATACGAAAATAAAATAATTAGCTTGTTATTATATTTCAAAACTACGCAACAATTCGCATAGGAAACTAAGTAAGTTATTGAGCCACGGTAGAAACGCTGAGTTTGAAAACAGCTAAATGATTTTAATTTCCCGTGCATTGAAATTGGATTTCTGACAGTATCTGTATCTTTTGATAAATTTCCTTAAGGCTTCAAATTCTTTAAAATTCACCTTTATAACAGTTAAGATATTTTTCTGTTTTAGCGCAAAAATATAAATTTCATTGATTTAAGAGACAGTTAGTGTAAATTTTAATAAAATTCATGAAAACAGAAGGCGTTTTGTTAACATTAATTCCCAGTATAATTTTTTAATTGACTCATTTTAAAAAGCAGCACCTTTTTTTTCAAGATTTAAGTTCACAAATAAAGGAAAAACACAGTTTAGAAAACCTTTTTTGAAATGAAGTTTGAAAAATCATTTCGAAACAAAAAGGTAACAACAGTAGAAAAACTATGATAAAGACATCACTTTACTTCCTTTAACATCAATTAACTATTACATATTTTTATTTAAAAAAAAAGAAACGAAAATGGGTACGTTCACTGAGATGTACGCTAGGGATATCGAAAAAAAAAAAAACTGTTTTTCGAAATTCAAATTGTTAACTTGATAAAATGTTGCTCTTACAAACCCACATGTACCACAAAACTTTTTATTCAAATGAAAAAATATTTAGGTATTCTACATGAAGTTAAAAAAAAAATCCTTTTATTTTTTTTTCAAACGAAGTTGAAAGAAAAAAAAATCAAGTTGACCGACGTAAACGATGAAGTTGAACATCATCTCTTTATAGTCAATAAAAGCAAGGTTTCAAAGAAATTATGGAAGGAAGTCTGTGGCGGACGTGCGTCCAGGAGACCTCATAGCACCTACATTCTTGAAATTTTGTACAAAAGCACTTTGAGCCCCGGGGGTGTGCACCTGGGGTTTTATTTTTTAAATTCGAATTGTTTTTCTTTTTTTTTGTAATTAATTGTTTAAGCTCAAATTTTGCGTAAATTGGCTGTTAATGCCTATTAAAGGGGTGAAAAATTACTTGCATATATTGACATTATATATCGTTAGAAAGGGTAGAATTTTCCGCGTTCTACGCAGTTTGTTTCAATGCTCTAAATTAAATATGACGGGAGTTATTTGCGCTTTTAGCTCGAACTTTTTTAGGCTTAGCTAAAACTTAGGCACTACTTTCTTCATTAAAACTGAGTAAAAAGCATAGGAATGGGGGTCAAAAATAGTACTTTTTGGTCACTGAAATTGATAGAATAAGCAAAGAAAAAAAAACATGGGCCCAGAAAATACTTTTGTTTTCCCAACAGTTATTTTTTAATTAATTTTTTTAAATGTCCGATTTTTCAAACAGGTCGTGGTCTTGATGACGTCAAAAATGATGCTTTTTGGCACATCTTTCTATCGTATTTTCACGTTATGATAATCAAGAAGCGAATTACAATTGCGCTCTACACTTGCTATCAACCTTATCGTTTTCAATACACGTGAGTAAAGATGTGAATTAAATATTTTGAACCGTGAATGGCAACGCTGAATGGCATTTCATCATTTTTGATGTCATCCGCAGAAGCGTTAAATGATGAAGGAGTACCAATTTAAGTATTTTTTAAAAAATATTAAACTTAAAGAAATGATTTAAAAAATTGTCAGATCCTATGTTTTTAAACATGCTCTTTCAGAAAAAAATACTTTTAAAATTTTGGAAACGACCCTATTGTCTCACAGTTTTTTTTTTTTTTTGACTTCACTGGAAAGAGCGTATTTTTACTCCAGATCTAACTCGACCTATGATCAAAAGAAGTTTCTACCTCCAAAGGACAAAAAAGTTTCAACCCGTTAAGATTTAAGTTAGACTAATCGCATATCCATAAAATTATTGATGTTTTATTCGACGTTGCCATAGTTACGTCTTTTCGATTCGCATGTTTATTCTTTGTTATTAACAAACTTTAAGGGTTTCGGTTTAACGAAAAATCGTAGGCTCAACTCCATCTAAACAACGAACTAAAGAGCAAATCAAACGTACAAAAACGTACTCAGGAGCCCCTTAGCCTTTACCCCCTTTTTAATCTGTTCTTTTTTAATTGGCGATTTAAATCTTTGCGAATCCACGAAGATTGCTTCGCAATCTTCGGGGGTTGGTAGGCGTTAGCGAGCCCCCTAGTTGTTTAAAAAAAGACAGTTGTGGGACGGCCAACAGAAGTGAAAACTGCAAAAAGAAAAAAAAAAAATTGGTGTGTTTGTGTGTGTGATTTAAATTTAATTGTAGCTACAAAAATTTAAATTTTATAATTTGTTAATTCGTATTATTAACTATAGTCTTGGCTTTACGTTAATCAGCAATCCAAACATCAATTGTATACATTTTGGTATGGTTTATTTCAGTTCGTTAAATTGATGCAAATATAGGAAATATTTGAAAAAAAAAATGCCCAAAGCGTCTAAAGAAGTTTTCACTTCAAAAATATTATATAAGCTTAAAAATGTTTTCCTCTGGAGAAGAAATGCACTTACCCGGGTGAGGATCAAACTCACGCTTCTTGAGATTAATAGACCAGGACAGAAGCGCTCAAAAACAGCAAAAAGTGAAATAAATTTAATACAGGATTCTGACACCGTGAAAGGGTATTAAATACTGTATAAATAAAGGGGAAAATTCGTGCTTAAGCGAATTTGTTGGGTAAGGGTGAAGGGGGTGGAAGGGGATTGAAATTTTTTTTTTTTTTTCATTTACGGCAAAACTATTGGTTTTATCAAAAAAAGTTAAACGTAAAAGTTGTAGATAATAAAAAAACCTACAACTTTTACTTTAAATTTATTTAAAAAAAATTCGAACTTCATGGAGAAAAAAAAAACGATTTTACGGTTTTTGATTTTTTTCTATTACAAAAATAGTTCGAATTGCATGAAATTTGGTGGAAAGTTTGCTTTTAGGGTCTTAAATAAACGGGATTTTGTTTAAAAAAATATTAATTTTTTGATTTGATTTTAATTTTTCATCGAAAAATAAACCTAATATTCAATCAAATTTTTCTACGTTAAAACCAGGGTTGCCAGGATTAAGAACAGTAAATACGGGACAGGCTTCCAGGAGTGAAAATGGGGGGGGGGGGGTATTTTTGAGACGTCTATTCATGATAATTCTGAAAAATTCAATCGCAACAAAGCATTGAACCTCAGAAAATGTCTCTTATCAAAGTATAAAAATCGTTTCCCTTGCAATTGACGAAGCATGCGCAGAGATATATTTCCAACATTAGTCAATGAGCAAAGAAGAAGCAACCATTTGGTTCCTCACGGTCTTCCGCCAAAACAAAAACATACAAAACCAATTCGATTCCGATTCACAACTGACTACAACTGTATTTATGTCGAGTACTGCATACTAAGTGCCTTTTCTCCATTATTTTTTTTATACCGATAGATGGCAGCACCGTCACCGGATCGAACAGTTGATGAGAATTTAGAACTAGACCAGGAGCTAATAGCTGCCTGGTGCTAGCACCCCCAGAGGTATCGTTTCACTTGGAAGACAATGGGACCACGAGCATATTTAACGTCGCCCAGTCCCCTTTAATGACGACGGTGGGTCTTCGACCATCGAGGTTCGAACTCAGGACCCTCCGGCCCCGAATCCGACACTCTATCGATCGGGCTACCACGGCCCTACAAACCAAATCAAAAGGAAAATAATTTTTGCGTTTGCTGCCACATGATTTTCTCATTGCTCATTATTTCACATTTTTTGTTTTACTCTATTTTTTCCCCTTAAAATAATGTTTCGTTCTGTAAAATATTGTTATCAGCCAAAATACGGGACTTAGGCCGTCCCGTATGGAAGTTCCCCGGTACGCGGGACAATTTTTCAAAATACGGGACTGTCCCTTGAAATCCGGGACGTCTGGCAACCCTGGTTAAAACCTAAGTTAATTCAACTTTAGTAGTAGTCTTTTTATTCGTTGAAAGATCAACTTTCATACGGTGAAAAAAAAATGTTTCTGTGTAAAAAATAGTCGGAAAATGAGAAAAACTAAAAAAATGTCTTTTATAGATTTTTATTTATTTTATTTTTTTTATATTTCCTTTTGCAAATCATCCAGTATGTCAATATACAATGCACAATTTATTTATAAACATTCTGCAAAATGTTAGCAACTAATATGATTCCCATAATAATCAACAAATTTTCGTGTAATTGTATCACAGTCTGGACAATCTCCTGAAATTTCAGCTTTTATATTATTGATATAATCCATGATTTTTTTTTCACTAGAAGGGTAGCCTATGTTTGTTGATTTTACTTCTCTATAAATTTTATTCATACAAACAGAGTGATAAAGTGCTTTTACTTCAATTAAGTCCAGTACGGACTTGATTCAAACTAAGGTTTTTTTGAAAAAATCATCGGTACTTCGAGCTTTCATTATCTCAATCAAGTTACTTCTTGTGTCCTTACTTTGAATATATCTAATTCCTGGTTCTCATAGAAACGAATGCTTTAATCGCAGATTCTCTATTGTAACTTGTTTGACAAGTTTTATGAATATGAGCAGAGTTAAGTTTTTAAACTTTCATACATTTGTTATCATTTCTTTTCATGCTGGATTTCCCCAAAGTTGCTATAGCTTAAGGCTGTATTTTACGCATCTCTTTAGACCTTTTTTCATTGCAAATGAAGCAAACAGCTTCCTCCATATTTATAATCTGAAAAAAATAAATATAATCAATGAAAATAATGATATTTAAACTGCAAAATGTTCTATTAAATTTTACTTCAAAGGTTTTAGTACAAGTATTTTAATTTTTTAAAGTGTTTAAAACTTTACTTTGGAAAAACAAAAATGAGTGCTTACACGAAAATATATTTTTTTTCAGTAATAACTTAAAATTTTTTCTAACCAATGAAAAATTAGTTTACTGCAATTATATTATAATTTTACCGTTTTATAATTCACAGAGGCTGACAATCGGCGTAATTCTTTCAATTTGTGATCTGCATGTACCAATAATAAGCCGATCTCCACCCGTTTTTGCTCGTAATGAACAAATCTTGTAATAATAAAACACAAAAATTCTTAACTTTTCACTCTAATTTCACGCTATTTTCTTTCATGATTGAAAACATTAATCTTATTTAAATAATTTTTTTTACAAAGAATGAAAAATAAATTTAAAATGAATAGAACTTTAGAAAATTTGATTTTAATTACTTTGCAATATTTTTATTACTATACTAATATAAATGTTTAAAAAATAATAATAAATAAATAAACAAAGCAATTGATGATTAAATCGCCAGTATTAACTTTCATTTTAATAACTCATTTCAATTTGTTTTGGTTAGTCCGTTTAATACGACGATAGTTCAAAGTAAGTTATATTTCATTGCAAAAATAAAATTTAATTGGTTTAACGTTACCTTATCATAATTAAACGAAAAACAATCCGCACTTGTACAAACTTTATTCAGTAATCTTCAACACAATACTTTAAACGCCACGTGGTTTCCAAAATAAAATGATGCTACTCACAAGACTGTTTTGAGACTGTCTAGCGGTTTCGGTAGCTGCTCCGAAAAGAGTCGACTCCGCCCCTAACCCCCGCCTCTTCAGTCCTTTGTAGAAGTCTGCTTTGAGAAATGTGTACCTATTATACCTCCCAAAAAAACAGATTCTGGGGTTTTTTTAAAATTTACATCGAGAAGAAAATTTTAAGTTAATAATCTTCAACCATTAAAAAAAAAAAAAAAAAAAAAAAAAACCCCTTAAAAATCGAAAAAGATTATTTTTTAGTTTTTTCCATTTTCCGAATATTTTTTCCACAGAAACATTTTTTTTTCACCATATGAAAATTGACCTTTCAACGAATTAAAAGACTACTACTAAAGTTGAATTAACTAAGGTTTTAACGTAGAAAAATGTGATTGAATATTAGGTCTGTTTTTCTATGAAAAATTAAAATAAAATCAAAAAAATAATATTAAAAAAAATTCTGTTTATTTCAGACCCTAAAAGCAAACTTTCCACCAAATTTATCGCAATTTGAATTTTTTTTTGCAATAGAAAAAAATCAAAAACAGAAAAATCGTTTTTTTTTTGTTATTTTTTTTTCCGTGAAGTTCGCATTTTTTAAAAATAGATTCAAATGTAAAAGTTTTAGGTTTTTTTATTATCTGCAACATTTTTACGTTTAACCTTTTTTGATAAAACCAATAGTTTTGCCGTAAATGAAAAAAAAAAAAAAAAAAAAAAAACTTTTTTCAACCCCTAAAATCCACCCCCTTCACCCCTTACCGAACGAATTCGCTTAAGCACGAATTTTTTCCTTTGTTTATACAAGATTTAAGACCCTTTCACGGTTTCAGAATTCTGTTTTTAATTTTTCTGCGATTTTATATTTTCTGCTCTGGTCTGTAAAGCCCTCAAATCGTCTTTTGAGTAGCGACACGCACCAGAGTCCGCCATTTTGTGTCTTTCCGCAACTTTCTAACTATCTCAACAGTAGAAAAATACAGAGTTTCGCTCATTGAAAAGTATATTCTTATCAACGAAGGTTTACAGATTTTCTATCGTAACTTATGTAACTGACAATATACATACAAAAATGTTGAGTTTTACCTTCGTAAAATATTTTTTTTATTATTAAAACGCGCATTAGTAAACAGGTGTTTTGAAGAAATTTTCGACCATATTTAAGAGTAATTTCTTTTTCTTTCTTTCTTTTTTTTTAATTCCGCCATAAAGACTTCTGAGTCACAAATTACTTGAAGCGTTTTAAATATGCGTTTTGTGATTAGAAAGTTGGTGTAGTAGAACTAGGGCGGATACAGAAAAATCTCTCGGAGGGGATCCGAGAAATTGAATAGCACCTCCCCCCCCCGCTACATACGATGTTTCATAACAAAGTTTTCATTACTTTATTTTAAAATGTTTTCTTCAAAAAACAAATAAATAAATAAATAAATAAAAAAATAAGATCCCCCCCCCCTATTTCTAAGTACATACATATTATGCACTAATATACTTTGAATGTGGACGTAAAATATCTTTAACGTTTCAAGTCAATTAAATACTAAACCAAATATAATGTTACCGAAATGCTATGCAATGAGTGGTTTTAATTAGGAACAATGTTATAATCAGGGCTGTGGAGTCGGAAGAAAAATGACCGACTCCGACTCCGACTTTTTAATTAATTTGTTAATTTATTTTTCCAAATCCCCTCTCCTCATGAGAAATGTGGAAAATCCTCAAAGAGAGACTGAAATATTATTTCATTTTAATAAATTTTCACGTTGTATTTTCTTTTTTTGTATACCTAAGATGACATTAGAAGTTCAATTTGAAAATCAAATTATCCAATAGTTGAGATTTCTAAAGTGAGATAACTTAAAAATACGATTTAAAAAAAATGAAAATGATTAATTTGCTCCCCTTTAATGTTTAGCAAATAGATATGGATCAAATAGTGTGCTTTTAATTTTTCAAAACTGTAACTTGAGGGAAAAAAATTTTTTTTTTGCTAAGTCAAAAACCTTTTCTTGAGAGGGGAGATCCAGCGCCCCCTCCCAGATGACACCTATCAGGTGAGTAACACCTCAGCTTAATTTCAGAGTCTGTAAAAAAATGAAATACTTTAATTCCGAAAAATTTCCCCAATAATAAATCTTAAATTTCATCTAAAAAATTTCAACTAAAATATTGCACTATATTGCGAGGAGAGGTCGGACACATGTACGTCTGGAGCAAATTTTACACAAAATGCGGCGGAATACAGCTTTGTACGAATAGCGTTTACTGTACCTACATTTCTTGGCTCAATTTTAATTTTAATTTTATTGGCAGCTTTAGAATTAACCTTAATATGAAGATTTGAGGATTAACTACAATAATTGATGAGTGTTGTAACTAATGAATCATGTACCGATTTTATTTTGTAGTTTTAAGTGATAACCAAGCTTTCTTAGATAAAGTCTTTACATGAAAAGAAAAAAAAATCTTTTATATTTTACCGGATCTTTTAGATTTGCGCTTTCGTACCAACAATTATTTGAATTTACCAAGCACCGTCAGAAGTTTCCCGACTTGCTCAAGCGATACATTCCTTTCACTATTTTTAACTTGAGATCGTGGTAAAAGACATATTATTATTCTCATATGAACGTGATTACTTAGAAAATGGTAGGCAACAAAACTGTTAGCTGAAAGTTGCTATCAGTTAAATAAAATTAAAAAATATGCAAACTAGGAGACTGCGGCGTAGGTAGTTGTTATAGAAAGTTCGATAAATAATTAAGCCAGCTGGTTGCCACAATGACAGTTATTTTCTAATTAGTAGGCCTTTATACATGTAATCAATTTAATCGGTCGTTAATTTTTTTAAAAATTTCAACGAGAGTCAGAGAAAATTAAAGAAAAAAAGAAACCCGAAGTCGATCTGTTTTCGAGCGACTCCGACTCCACAACCCTGGTTATAATGATTATAACACGAGGGCAAGGTTATTACATAAACAAATATACCCATACTTCATTTGAGTTTTGTCGCGTAGTTGTGTGGGGAAGGCCGGGGAACAGGCTAAGAAAATCATTCGAAAAAGTAGAAGTGAACTTGTGTTCGGCACGTGAATCCGTATAGTGGTGAGCGTTTAAATAAATAAAAGACATTTCAGCATAAACCAGGAACGGTGAATTCACCCCGCGACAAAGTGAATTCACTAAAAGTTTGATTTGACAGCTTGATCATACAATCTTATTGTTATGGGAGAACTCTAACTCCGAAATGATATGAACATAGATTACGAGAGCACATGAAAAAAATGGAGAAGTTGGCATTACAAACATGAACTGAGACCGAAATATTTAAGAAGGGTACTCACGTACATCTGAAATTCTCATGCCGGGTAACGGAAAGCTGAAAGTCCAAACGAAGAATAATCCATGAGAGTTCGTAAACATAACCGATTTATTGTCCCACTTTTTCACATTACAAACGGGAAGCAAGGTCAGCACAAACGCACAAAACAGTGGCAGAACAGACATGTGGTCACAGCATATTAAACATCATGGCACAGCAGTAAAACACAATGCGAAACAATCACTCATCAAATACAGGCACACCGAACTAAAGGACCGCTTAGGAGCCATACTCGGCCGAGCGAATCGGGCCAAGAACCCTTCGCTCTTCAACGCGGCGTTCCGATGCAAGCAAAAAATATGACCTCCCTCTAAAAAACGTTGCGTGGCCTTTTTATCAACATTTCATGGAAGCTTCTAGAAGAAAAAAGTTACATCATCCCAATAACCGACTCGAAGCGGTTCCCTGTCCAATACAAATCATTTCAAAACCAAAACTTTCTTGCGGTTGGCTAAAAGTTCAGTGACCTCAGAAATGCGAATCAATGACGTCATCATAAACTTTCCAGCACGCGCAGAGAAAGGATTCAGCCAACAGCTCTCGATCGGCGCCGGAAATCGAAACGAAAGGAAACTGAATGAATGTGGATTACACCACATTTCCCCCCCTTGACAAAGTTTTGAAAAAAAAAAAAAAATTCCGGGCAGCCAAAAAAAAAACGTCAAGTACAACCAGTACAAATAGACACAGGCACAGAGCAGACGCTGTAAAGTTGCCTTTGAGAGCAGGTGTGAAAAAAAAAAAAATTATGCCTGAAGATGGAGATCAAAAAAA